>NC_051178.1:106891328-107088388 GCF_013339695.2 Rhipicephalus sanguineus | reverse complement strand
GGCTTTCCCACAGTGGATGTTGCAGAAGAAAGCCTACTCGTAACGTCGATGGCGGTGTCGTCGTCGATTAGTCGCGGCAGGCTCTCCTCAGTGTTTCAACTGTTGATGTGCACGTTCACAACCTGGTCTTTGATACCAAACTGACCTTCGCTTTGTCACCTTTGTGTCGTGTGCTAAACAACTTCGCTAGCCATCGACCTTCACAAGGTGGAATGGTTCCTCAATTTTTTCCTGTTCGCAGAACAAAAACTGACGCGCAACATCGCGATTATATGTAAGGAAGGCGGCGCACGTGAATAGCATAAATATTAGACTCCGAGGTCGCCAGAACATCATCACTTTCCAAACACTGAGTGCGCCGCAGGGCTTTCGCAGGTCAGGCAAAGTCGCTGCTGCACACAAACTTCCGGAGATGGAGCGTAGCTTTCCATTTTTGTAAGGGACGAAAGAAGAGGAGACCGGAAGCAGAATGAGCTGTACATCATTGTTTGTTGTGATGAAAATTCGAAGCTTCTTTGTACTTAAGTGTCGTTTAGGTAGATTACATATAATTGGAATTAGTTCATCCGGACCGGCATTTGGGAATGTTAAGGATATCGAAAGGGTCAGATTGGTTATGAGATTGTGGTGGGATGGGATACGGCCGAAGGGATGGGGTAGAGCATGAGTTCTCAAACTGGGTTCCGGGGAACCCAGGGGTTCCGTGAAGGGCATTTTGTGGTTCCGCGAGCGGTGAGAACGCATGTGGCCCGCTGTCATTTTACCCCCGTTAGCAGTTAATTTATGAGTTCGACAAGAAAACTTGCAGGCAATTTTGCATTTAACAAGCCATCGCACGTCGCATCCACACATCGAGTGTCTGCGGGTAGCGAGAGACACACGCAGTAGCGGCACTAAAGACTCGTCCTCAAGTGCACGCCATGAAATTAGCGATTTGCAGACCCGCACTGACAGAAGGTGCGGAGCGCTGGTAATTCAGGCTCGTGAGTGCAGTTCGTAACAAATGCGCGGGATCAATTCGGTAATTCTCGAAGCCGAGATATGGAAGATGTTGGCTATTCAAATCATATTAATGATCCGCCGGCTTTCACGCGGCTCAGTATTTAAACACGCTGATTTGCCCTACGTCGGTTTTGCAAAGAAAACTCGCAACAAGCACTTTGATATGTGCAAGAGACTTTGTGCCAGCTAAGGCTAAGCCTGAAGGCTTAGCCTTACGACCGGTTAACTGCATGGCATCATTTCTTTTTTGTTATGCAAAAGGGAAAACAGGCTTTCGTACGTCCGGCGCGTCGCTTGCGTCTACACATTGTTTACGTACGGCGCGCGGTGCCTAAAGTATGCACTGCTCTATGATTGGCGGGCGCATTACGCGACTAACGGAGCGGCAAGGCCTAGGAGGCCGGAGAGGGGGGGGGGGGGAGGGGGCGTAGGCTTATTTATGTATTATCGCGAGTTCCATATCAAAAGCCGGGGCCTTCGAAGGTGTAGATAACAGGCCAGTGCGGCGGCGGTGATTGCGTGCATCAAGAAGCGCCATCGCCACCCCCCCTCCTTATTCCGATTTTCCTCATGCTAAAAGTACATGAAAAAGTTAGGGGTTCCACGGCACTCTGGTAAAGCCGTCGGGGTTCCCCAAGACCAGAAGGTGTGAGAACCCCTGGGGTAGAGGACAAGGGCAATCTGCATATGAATGAGGTGCGTATAACCGCAATGAACAGCATCCCTCTGTATATAACCGCAGCTGACCGAATCGGACAGCGTGCCTCTGGCGGATGGCGACGTTCAGGGACTCCGAGTAGCCGTGTCTCCTTCCGGCGTCAAGCTTGATAGATTGGGCGACAGCTCGCCCGAAGCAGGCCAGCACTCACCTCGTACCGTACGGTTTCAACCGGGAGGCCGCAAAGGTACGTAGAAGTTTAAGCTTAGGCAGGAACATAATGTGCAATACGTAGAAAAAAGAAACCGCAACCCGCATTTGCAAAAAAGATGGCAGATTTGCACTAGTGGTGCCAAGCCTGAAGGAAGTGCGGAGCTGGGCTGCCTTCTTTGTTTCTCTTCAGTTGTCTCTCTCTCCTCCTCTCTTTCTTTTTCTCTTTTTCCGTTTCTTTCTGTCTTTTTTTCTCTCTTTATTTTTGTTTATTTCTCCCTCCCCCTTTTCTATCTCTTTCTATTTTTCTTCCCATTTTTCCTTTTCTTTCTCTCTCTTTCAATATTTCTCGCTTGCTTCCTCTTTATTTTCTATTTTTATACGAGGTTTTGCCTGCGTTATGCCAAGCGACGACAGCATACGACGGCCCGGGCCCCTAAAGTGTTCCGCACTTATCATCATCAAGGCCCTCGAAGAACGAGAGGAAGGAGACTTCTCCTTGGCGCGAGCGCACGCTCAGTATGCTACAGATCGCCATGCTATTCGTGTTTTTGCCTGCGTTACGCTAAGCTGAGACAGTATACGATGACAGGTTACGACAGCATACGACAGGCCTGGCCCCAGCTGCTCCGTATTTAAAATTAGATGCCACCCTAATCCTCGACCGCGTCCGGGCTGGAGGGCAGCGCGGGGCTCCAATCCGGCCATGCCTTCACTGAGGCGTCTGTTCGTGACACTCGCAAATCGGTGTTCGTGCGCCCTGGTGTTTTCATTGCCTTAACATTGTGTTTCGTCGCGCTGCCGAAGCGGATCTCGGAGACCACGTAGAAAGAGGCGCGTGGTTGAGATCTGCTCCGTCAGGTACCGCAACGATCCCAGCTACTCACAATCTTTCAAAAACCTCAATCAATTACTTCTCATTATTTATCCTGAAAGTTAATTGGCTCCTAACAAAGGCTGTGTTACGCTCAGATTTCATACAACTCTTCACTTGAACCGGAAGCATCTATTTCGTACCAGTTTTATTTTTGCAAGGCTTTTTTCTGAATCACGATGTAGGAAGGAGGGGTCACTCAACGCGGCGAGCGAGCGTGCCGAAATTCTTCTCGGGTTCGCGTACTTGCTCGTAGGTAGCGCTACGCGAACGGGGTAGTTATAAAGCGAGATTCAGTAACGAAGAAGAACAATGTACATGCTGGCGGGGGAACTAAGGAAACGATGGACCATGTACTGATTGAATGTGGCGATATTCACCCAGGTATACGTGTGGGCACGAGTCTACATGAAGCCTTGGGTTTTAGGGACAACAATGGAAAGCTGCACACGTCCGCGATAGAAATAAGTAAGAGACGGTTAGAGTATTGGTGGCAGAGAAGTAGAGATAAAGAACAAAAATAAATAATGGGGGAAAAATAAGGTCATTCTGCCTTAAGAGGCAGAGAGATGGACCGTGAATTTATATTTTTTTTTGGTATAATAACATAGATTTAATCAATGTAGATAAGGTATTAGGCCAACATGAAACAAGGAAGCTTTCTTTTTTTCTTCGAGCCTGGTGGCAGACATGTCACCGCCCCGTTTTAAAGGGGACGCTCATAGCATCCATCCATCCATCCATCAACCACTAAGCGCACCTGCAGAATCCATACCGAAAACCACGTCACTGCAGTCCGGGCTCTTTTTGCGCTGCTTCTTGAAAGGCGCGGCCTGTCCGTGCCTCTCAGGTGGCCTCTTCCGCTTTTTTTAAACATGAAAATGTTTTCTGCCGGGGTCCGCCAAGACTTCAGTGACGTATTTCCGTTACGGATATTACGTTGATAAAATGGACGCTAACGAACGATAAAGAAAAGACAAGAAAAAGTTCCGCCGCCGTGAATCGAACCTACGACATCTCGGTCCACGACGATAAGCGCCCGGCGCCCTACCGACTAAGCCACCAAGGCACTTGCACGACACCCCACAAACGCACTTTATATCTCTCACACATTCTCTCTCCCACGGCGCTCTCTGTTGGCAGGGCTAGGTAGGGCAGCGCGGGGCGGGGCCGCCGTCTGTGAGCGGAGAAGCAATGCGTGATGACACTTACTAGCGCCGATAGCGAACGCTTCGGCGACGGCGGAGTTAAAGCATGGCCTCCGATATTGCACGCACTCTCGGAGGTCATGGTTAAAGCATCTCGATACCAGCGAAGAAAACTGACCACGCTGGCATCGGGGAGTTGCCCTAGACGCAGTTACGTTTTTGCCGTTCGCTTCGTGTTAGCGTGCGACGGCTCGTCGTCGTAGTAGCCCTTATGAAAATGAGTCTTGAGTGTCTAGTGTCGACTAGGTGCGCTCCTAATGAGTCACTAGACAGACATTAGACATGCAACGCCTAATGTCGTTTAACATTAAGTGTACATCGGAGAGTCAAATGACCATGTGCACTTTAATTTCTGGTGACTGAAGTGTTCAGACTTTCAGTTGCCGTTCCTAATGTCAAAACGCGCATCACAACAAAGAAGTTAAAAAGCCTTAATCGCCACCGTAAAATCAGTTTATCACAATAGACAAGTTCGTCTTTCAGAGACTACAAGCAATAAACAATTTGTGTTGCAATGTACACAAATATCGTGTTTCAGTAGTAGAATGCGTAAATATTTTACATATATCGACCATGCACCGGCGATCGAAGAATTGCTGACGACCGCAGCAATGTTCATTATATTACCTGCCGTATAATAGAAGTAAGCATTTCCTTATTTTTAAAAGGCATGAGTCGATCACATATGCAAATATGAACAGATATGATCAAGTGACACTGCGAACACTCGCTCAGGGGCCCGTGTTGCCCATTTGTCCAGTAGAAATTAACGGAGGAGAGTGGGGATTACCCGCACGGCGTCGCGAAGGATTTTGGGGGGCGGAGAAGAATTGGAACTGTGGACAATGGGTGACGTACAGAAAAAAAGTTCGTTATTGTTGTGATAAAAATTAGGGACTGTTCTTATGCATGGTGCACTTACATATATGTCCAAAACAGAATGTTGTTGGTTGCAAAGATACGCGGACAAGCGTTTTTCCCAACCTCAAACTACTGTCTCTATCTCTCCTCGCTGTTGCAACGCTGGTCAGAAGCAGCCGACAACCAAAGTTCGATTTGGCCCAACGTCGCGTACATCCTTCTCCCGCCCCGCCTCCTCGTAATGTCGTCTCCACGCGACTCTCTTCCGTTCTCCACGGCGTCAACTCCTCTCTCCCTTCACTCCTTCCTTGTCCCATTCACCTCCTCTGTGTGCAACGTTGGGTGTCGCCTATCACACCCTACCCATTCCCTCCTCCTATCATAATCCCTACCTCTTTCTATCCACGGGAGAGGGCAGTAACTTGAAACAAAAAAGCGTTTCTTTTGAGTAAGGACTCAGAGATGACCGTCGTCTGCGATGCGAGTTTGAAAACTGCCCATTTCTAACTTTCATTTCCCCAAAACAAAATGTATAGTTGTATAACAAAATCGAACAGCCATAACACATTCCCAACATGCACACACGGGTTAAAAAAAGCCATAAATACACTTTTTTTATGTACAGTGACAAATAAAAACAACAACATTGCTTTATTTTCTACGGAGCGCTGTTTGAAGAGAGGGTCAGCGCGCACCAAGGAGATATTTATATTTGTTTTGATTTATGCAGCGTCATTTCGCGTTTTTGCACTTGTGAAAACGTCGCACCTTTTACGTGCACCTCACAGTCAAAATAGCGCCTTCGTCTTCAAGTGAGCGCTCGTCACCCTCCACCTTTCCCGACGACTCGCCTAGGGAGCTTCTGACGAATTTCACTAGCAAATGGCTGTATAAGCCTGAGACGGCCGCTCGAACAATGAAATGGCCGTCACATGAGATACGGAAGGTTCACAAACCAAAACTAAATTCGAAACGCGCGCCGAACCGGACTATTTCGCGGAGCAGTACATGTGCAGTAGCTCCGCCCCCGTAGCCTTCCCTTCATTGCCAAGAAAAGTTGTCCTTGGGGGCGCTTTAGTTGTTTGACGGGTGCACGGTGCGCGCGGTTTGTGTGTGTGCGTGCCATGCTGTGTTCTGCAATGCTTCGTTACCACGTTTATCGATTATGCACGTTGGTTACTTGATTCAATCTCAAGTGTACCTTCCAAGACGATCTAGGTCCTAGTCTCGTGACTGAAGGCGAGTGCGGACGTACAGCAGCCTTTTGACAAGACTGTCGCCGAGTGTACGGTACATTGTGGACTGTAAAGCTGAAGAGTGCACAGTGGATGCCTGATTTTGGTAAGTTCTAGAATATTTCTGAATTACACAGCTAGGTTACTTCATTACATGACGTCTTTTACGCAGGAACCGAGTGTGATCGTCTGGGCGGTGTGTTCACTCTGCGGGGATGATGGCCAGAGGAAGGATGATAGACAGGTATGTTTTACGCTATGCTCAATGCTTTGTGTGCACTTTATACGGTTGTATGAAGCACTCACCATGTGCGTTCACTACCTACAACTGCAACGGGTGGATGAAGGCACGTTGCTTTGCGCGATACTCCGCTCGCTTCTGTAACGCAAGCGTTTCTTGTCATGGCGCTCTTCTTCCTTGGCTGTTTTTCGATTCCAAGAATGCCTGTCGCTCGGCCCGCCCGCTTCCCGCTGCTGCTTCTCTACTCGGGAACTGGTTGACCTTGGGGACGCCTGCGCGATGTATGTGTCGCAGGGAGGGCAACACTCGCCCTTTTGGGCGTAGGGGACCGGAGGGGGGAGGTGAGGTAGGAGGGAAGGACTGAGAGCATGGCTCTTTCCCGGAGAGGGGACGGGTCGCGACCGAGGAGAGAGAGAAAGTGGCCCGCTTTTGGCATTCCGCCGCTCAGAAGCGATCGTAAACCGAAGGAAGAATAATTTGCAAGATTTTTTGTATCCGAGTTGTGATTCTGTAAATAAACTTCTTAGCGTCGTCGAAAGTTATTGGAATCGACTACAGCTGTATACTGCACGAGATCATCGCCTGAAGCTACTTGTACGATGGCTTATCACTTCGGAAATAGAACTGCTTTAAACATAACGTTCATCGCCTAGCCTTCTCATGATGCAGGTACAAATGAAGTAACTTTTCAGGAAACTCAGTAATAATTGGCATGTAGTACGCGGGGAGGAAGATATAAAAACACGCTGCGGCTGCACATGCGCGCGCGGTGCTCTTCAGTGGCGTGTGTTTGTGGCTTTCTCCGCGACTACTGCACCGCGCTTGTTTTTGTTAGAAGTTAGTTGCACTATGGTTAGGATTTTAATCTGACTGTGCAAGGTCGTTGCTACGAGAAACGAACTTGCGTTGGGTGAACCCACTTAAAGATAATACAAGTCAGTGAATTACGTCATATTCTGGTACTAACACCATGTGTACAGTAATTTGAAAGAGCACAAGATGTATATAATTATCAATTCTAGACAAATGTGCCAGCTGCGTTTGGCAAGGTGCCCTTTGTTGCAATATTTGTGTTTGAGAAAAATGATGTGAGATATTTTTCCCGTCGTTATATTGTTTCCTGAAGCATACTGGTTTATATTAACAGAAGTTGTTGTAATGGTTAAGCAGCACTGTTCCAAGAGCTTTTTATCCACTGTGCTGGGGTGGCAAAAGAACACCTCAATTATGTGCTTATCTAAAGTTCATGTTTCTTTTGTGAGCTTTTCTTAAGGCAGCATGAAACTGAAAAAGCGCTCTTATTTGCAGGTTGTGCGACTAAGACGTAGCATTCATTGTGAGAGTGCTACTTTAATTTTATGAAGTAATTATTATGGGAAACAAATCTAAATTCTCATATGTAACTATGTGTGCAGAAGTTTAGAGAAGGCTGACAAAAGTGGTTAACGGTTTTTTTTTATGGCTTGCAGCACTACAAATTCAAGCCGATATTCCAGGCATTGATTGGCTTTAACACGACTACAATTACTTTCCTAAACGGCTCAAATTCATCATATAATACAATATGTAAAGCTCGGCATTATGGAGTGTGCACATGGGCCACACATACTCTTATTTTATCAATTTATGCATTTTATATTGTGTAGCAGAGTTGATGTAATTTTCGTCATTTAAATGACCTATATCGTAATCTGCGTTCTCCAACCACATAGTGTTTACTAAGTACATAAGTTTCAGAAAGTTCGGCTTGCAATGGCACCATTACAGTTGTCTGCCATGAGCCGTTGCTCAGGTTATACTTGTTCTTATAGCGCAATCTGAGTCCATCATTCAAGGCCCTTGCTGGTATATAAACATAGACTTGCCTGAATACATTGTATGTATTGTATGTGAGCTGTAAGGTCTGTGTGGTGCGCCAACTCATGAATGTTTTCTGGTATCCTTAACATATGTACCCGGTGATCTCACCTGTTCGTGGAACTGAAGCAGACGACAGCTTGCAGACGAAGATGGGAGCGTTCTACCTGTGAGCCTGGTCGAGCTTATATTTTATGGTAGGCATTTGTTTCAATCTTTACAAAAAGCTTCGACATGTTGCGCCTGCTCATGAACCTATTGCAACTTTTTTGAGGGAATTCTAAGATCAAAGAAACAAGACCCTAGACGTAACTCCATTAATGTATACTTGATGCTGGACTTGACCTTCTGTGTTGTTTTGTTTTCTTACAGGATTTGCTGAAAGTTTCTATTGGAAATGCGATATAAGATGCAATTTTGACTAGGTAACTCTAACTTCACAAAAGTGCTTTTTGTCAACTACCTGCACGGGGCCTTGGCAGTACATCTAAGTGTTCTAAGGTGCACGATGTGTTGGATAAAGTTTTCTTTGCAACTCTTATATATTTACTGCGATCTTTCGTGCAGGATACACATGCATGGATACACATACATGGATTCCCTACAAGGACCCTGCGCATCAAAAGCAATCTGTCATCACTGTTAAGTAGACAGATTAAACGAAACGAAGATATGACAGGTGTACACCATATTTTTCTTTCATTTAACCTCTGCATGTTTCCCAGTCAATAAATGTTTTTATCCATTTTCTTTTGTTGAGAAATGTCTTTGTACAGCACAAGTGTCGTAGAAGGTGCATACATGCACTTTTGTATGATGCTTGTCTGCATGTGTATCAACCAGCAAACACATTGTCAGGCACAACTAATATGTGATTCCGTACTATCATCCGGACATATCATAAATCTTATCATGCACTGTAATAGTTCTGTTTCAGGAATGTTATGAATGTCATTGGCCACGAAGCACAAGCTTGGCCGAGGGTCATTGCAAACAGGATGTTTCATACTCACAAGAAAGTCACTCATAAGGACACATTAGAATGACGGTGGCCAATATGTTTTTGAATGACATTATGAGCACATTAAAACAATTCTGAAGAAATACATTAGAGAATCAAATGAGTGTTGATGTCAAAGGTCGTTTCATGCTCACTAGACTATCACATGTTAATAAGCATCGGACTATCACATGTTAATCCGCATCAGACTATCACATGTTAATACGCATCAGAATGATCGGCCAATATGTTTTTGAATGGCATTTCAAATACATTACAAAATTCTAAAGGGACACATTAGAGCGTCAAATGACTGAAATGTCAGAAGTCATTAGACTTTCTTTTTGAACTCGTCTCACATTTTCATAAGGGAGTGCAGCTTCCACATGCACCAACGGTGTTTTGCCGCCGCCGGCTGCTTCGAGTACGATAGCACCGACTAATGGAACTGCTGCAGTAAGCGCTGCAGAAAGGCAATGATACATGTTCGCGGGCGAATGTCGGTCCTTGGTGGAGTTACAGAGTCTAGCGGTACGGGGAACGCCGGCGCGCGTCCGCGGCTCAAGCTACGAATATCTGCCTCCCGTGTTGCTGAAGCGCAGTGTGGTAGTGTATGCATGAGCACAGGCGTAGGTTACCCTATTACTCGGGAGCGCACACTGTGCCGTTTCTCTCCTTAATTGACGCATTCTTGTGCCTTAATTGACGCATTCTAGCTTCGCATTCTAGTTCCTTAATGGCGGATGTTCATAATGCTTGGTGATCCGGCAACACTGGGCGCATCCGCCATTTTTTGTTGGGTGCCGTCGCGAAATCGTCTGCTAGCGCCTCCATAAGGAAAGGCCACGGAGAAGTTGAGCAGCATTCGTTGGCAGAGCTTTCGGGCCAAGAAAGTGCGGCCGTTTTCTTCCCCACCCAGAGCCGAATGGTCCGCAGGTCTCACTGTGCTGCCGCAAATCGACGAGAACACAATATCGGAGTTCTGCGCGCTTAAAAACTTATCCGGACCACAGCTGCAAGAAGCGCACCGCTTCGAAAAGCCGAACTGCTGTTCCCTAGTGGCATGCGCTTTCGATCTGAGGTAGGCGTCCAAGAAAACTGTTCGTTGCAGAGATGTGACTGTCCAACTTCTAAGATAACCTTTCACTGCAACACATCTCCATCGTATTTGCCACTGCGACTATAAACACACGTCATAAACACTCGTCAGATATCGACACCACGTTGTCTCCGTGCGACATGTGCAACGCTGCGCTGCTCTCCTTGGCTCATTTCTTTAGTTACAGGCATATCTACACAATTCGCAATACCCTGTGCCATAGCTTTTTCGAAATAAACAAGGCATGAATGTGTGCATGAGTGGTGCGCCGGAAACCAAACAAAAATACTGATAGTTTCAACTGTACGTAAAGAGAGCGGCCTGAGTAATGCTCTTTTACTGCACACTGGTTGTTTATAATGTTTTGTTGTCGCAATATATCGCGCGAATTTAGTATTGTCGTTCTGGTGTTCTTGAACGCTATACGAGTGGGTTAATTGACATATCTTTTTGAAATATTATGCGCTTTGCTTTCGCACACAATGGCGGCGCGGGCCCGCGATCAGCGGAAAGATGAGTGCGATGTTTTACCTAAAGTGGAATCGAGACGAGGCGTGCCGTCGTCGGTGCGATGTGTTGTCGAGAGACGGGGCTAGTTTGTTTTTGCGCAACGGAAGCGCAAATTTCATTCAAAATGCATGGGATCCCATGGGGGGTTGGGAGAGGTTGCAACCGCCTTTCTGCTCACTAGTCACCAGAGAGCCGAGTGGTGCCGCCACCATACCAGAGCACGAGGCGGATATTGCGTGATTTTCATGAACCGTTATCGAATTGCAGTCGCGTTAGGCTTAGCAGTCGTGGCTAAGAAAAACAGTTGATCCCGCCAATAACGACTAAACGTACCTGATTATTTCTCCTCGTCGTGAGATGGCACAAAGCGATTGCTCATTTCACCATTTAATTGTTGCTATAAGCGATGTGGGCGAGTAGCAAGCACAAGTTCGGATCGAAGCGGGTGGTCGCGTCCGCATGGGCGCTGCCATGTTGATTTCTAACCACAGTTACCGGCGGTTACTGATACAACAATTAAAGAAATACAACGTAAATGCGATGAAGATTAAGCATACCCCTTATTGGTATGAAGAAGCACTTGCTGAGTAAGCGCAAATGTCTCAACCCTCCGAATTGTAAGGTAATTATATCTGAAACTATGTTTTGCTGTGCCAGCATGTGGATTGCTTTCACCCCGTAGCTTTGGTAGTACTGAAAGGTAGTGGTTAGATGGAGTATAAGATCGTCACTACAGTGCATAAGCAGGAACCAGAAACAACGTAATATATAGTGAACCATAACTGTCGTACTCATTGGAATATAACCACCGCCCCTACGCTGCAATAGATAAATGGTTTTCTTACTTTTAGAAAATACAAAATTCAAAACTGTTAATGGTTCTCCATCACATAAGAATGGCAAAAGCTAAAATGGGCTATTCATGCCAGCTCAATCACAATACCTTTTTTATTAATATCGTAACTTACGGAAGTGGGCATCACTGTTCGTAGATGCCCTTATGGTTATCACAATCGACCGCTCCTACCACCTGCTTCTTATGTTGTGTCCATGGATTATGAGGTGATGCTTTATGCCGGATATACAATATTTGCAAGTATCGTCAAGTTCAGTGATGATAATCATTTACTGGCTACAGGAATTTATGACATGCCACGACCTTTAAGATTAGAATGTGGTCTCTAAGATTAGCGGAATAGAATAAGGGCATCACTATATAATGCAGAGTGTTTCGTGCCCACTACTAACTCGCTCACAATGTTTACTGAGCTAAGCCAATTGTAAATTAGTAGACTTTTCTAAACTTCCGCACATGAACTACAGCTCACGAAATTAATGTAACAAAAGCGTATACAGAGATAGTGTCCTCCTCAAATGTCACTGTGACACGTTCTTTCACCCCGACCGTCCTACACACACACAGCACCACGCGAACGGGACGAACGATCCCCTAGCGGCCGCACGCGAAAGAAGCGGTCGCGCTTCTGTTGCGGCCACGGCCTGTGCGTGCTGTGCATACTGCTGGCAATGCTGCCGGCGGCGCTCGTCATGGCCTACTACCTACGCGCGTGGACGACGGTCGACGACCGCTGGCAGGCGTTCTGCCACGAGTACGACGGCGTCGCCTGCGCGGCCGCCATGGATGAACTGCAAACTCTGCTGACCCCGTCGGTGGAGCCGTGCGACAACATGTACGCCTACGCCTGCGACCAGTGGGACCGAAGCCCCGATGCGTTCGTGTACAACCGCACGTTCGTCGGCAATGCCGTGTTCAAGCTGTACGAGACGGTTAACAGGCGAGTAACTGGATTCGTGCGTAGCTTTATTTGTTATGCTGTTGCGACTGCAATAAGTACAGACGCCGTCGGCGTGCTGTGTCTCGATAAATGGCATTGTTGTGCCCTGCGCGCTGTTAGACGGTAAGTTGCCCGGAGAGGTGAAGGGTGGAAACGTGGGCATGTTGGTAGGACTAATAAATTTACGAACAGCGCACAGACAAGGACTAGCAAAGAAACACACACAGCGCAGACTTTCAACATTTAATAGCGAAGCGATGACCATATATATATGGTACGGAGGCATGCGAAAATGTTGCAATTAACAACCACGTCGATCTTTATCAAATAACAAATCACTTGTCACGTGTTGATTTTACGCGAGGACAGAACGAAATTTAATATTGATTGAGATATGCAATCTATTTTCTTTTTTTAAAAGAACTCAACTCCGCGGAATGTTACATAATCATCGTGATAGTAGTTATCTTTACTTGCTTTTACTATTGCAGCACAGACTATACGGTACAACGTTTGGCCTTATGAATTCGGTATGTGGCAGGAAATCTTTCTAAATAGCGCGCATTTGCCACCGTGCACAGGACACTCCTGACTGGGCCAACGCTGAGGCCAAACGTCTTCGGTCGACACGTGCTCCAGACCCTGTACACATCGTGTTACGCATCCCTCAGCGCTGCTAAGACCACGCCGCTGGAAGTGCCTTCCGAGCTGTCTGTGCTGCTTGTGGAACGCGACATGCGCGCCGGCATGGAGGTTGCCCTTAACACGTCGTTGCAGTGGGGGCTCGAGATGCTTTGGGGAGCACGTCTGGAACGCAACGACACGGTATCCAGCTACGTGCATCTCTACGCGGGCCAATCGATCGCCGATAAATTCGAAGGAAGGGGTCGCGGCATGTCTGTGAGTGCACATACCTGGCTATCCATAGCATTGGACGGTGGGCGTAGAGATAGCCTTGGACGAACAAAAAAAATGAAAAGGTACTCACGATTTTGTAATGGGACCTCACAAACGTTGCAGTGCATGGAAAGACGAATGAACTAGGGGAACAGGCGTACATTACCAGTACTTTGCAGTGGCGGCAATGTTACCAGTATTTGTTCCACGCGCTATTTGGGCTTGCCAACTAAAGCGTTGAGTATATTGAAGTTTCTGCGTGTGTTCTATTTAATGGTGTCGTCTGATTAGTAATGTAGTACATTTAACGTCAGCTTCATGTAGTTCTGAGGCATGTGTGTTTGTAACCTCGCGCACTTGCCGAAATTTCAAACTTTTTTCTGAGCTTTAAAGGGCCCCTCACCAGGTTTGAGAATTTTGAGCTGACGAGCGCAATGCATGCACTGGGCGTTCACGATTACGTCTGCCAAAATTTTCAACGCTACGCGCCACGTAAATGGGTCAAATTTCAAGCTGAACGCCGCTTGCCCTTCTTCTCGCGGCCGCGCGCCCAGAGAATGAGGGGATGACGTACATGAGAGAATGGCCCTACGTAGATGGTAGTGCTGTGACATCGCTCCTCTACGTAGACGACTGTGCTCTGACGTCGCTAGCACGTGACACTGCGATAACTATTTGACACGACGTGTAGTTGGTGTAATTTGTTGCTTGAATGGAGAAATAAAACTTGAGAGCAATAATAAAACACACAAACGGAATGTGTGCCTTTTCTGTTTTAATTTTTACTGCGCATCGCAGCGAGATTCGAGACTAATCTACCTTCGTTTCGCACGCGTTCGTGTTCTCGCGCTTTGCGCATCGTGCAGACGCCACCCTTTACAACGAAACTAATTTTCTACCGCGTTCCAGCGCTCATTAGGCTCATTTATCCTCCCGCGTCTAACTAGATGTTCATGCGGCACACCGCTAGTCTCGCGTCCGTAAAAATGTTGCAGCTTTCGTGCTCAGTAATAGGTTGAAAAGACAAGTGTTAGGCGAGGGTGCATTCGGCATAACTTGCAGAGATGAAGCTCAAAGAACGCCGCCACAACACCGCTCGCGTCTCGGGGGCTCGGGCTGGTTCGGGCACGTTATGCGCTCGTGACATTTTGTGCGCATGACGTGTTCATGCGTATGCGTTATGTGATCCTCCTGCTCGCGTGCCGAAGAGGGCAGGGAAGGGATTTGGCTTGCGAAGGCTACGCGGGGCGAGCGGCAGGGGTTTGCAGCTCGCCTCCTCGCATCATGGTTTCGCGCCGCTACAAATTATTGTTTTTCTCAGCTTCTAACCGACCGATTAGAAATATTCTTGTGGCATAATGCTCTTAATTGGGCTCGCAACAACTTGCAATGTCTAACTAAAATTCGTTAGGTCACCTGGTGAGGGGCCCTTTAAAAGGGTATGGGCATGAGCTTGTTGTTAAGGCTTTTCTGAGCTGCATACTCCTTGGTATGTAGCGGGATTAGAGTACATACAAAGTAGACGTGGATCAAGAGTTCGTGTTTGCCTAAAAGTTCTCGAATTGGCTGTCGTCCAAAAAACGCCACAGTAGCAGGTAAAGTGTCACGCTGCTATACTCGAAGACACGGGTTCGATATCCGGCCGCGGCAGCGGTGTTTCGATGGAGGGAAAAGAACACCCGTGTACTTAGATCTGTGTGTGCTTTAAAGTACTGGAGTAAGTCGAAATTAATCCAGAATTCTCTATTACGTCATGCCTTATAAGGGCATCATACTTATAAGGGCATCACTTATACTATACTTATAAGGGCATATACTTATATACTTATAAGGGCATCATACTATAAGGGCATCATATATACGCATCATATATACTTATAAGGGCATCGTACTTTTTCCCCTGTTTTCTCCATGGCTTCCGGCCGGGGCTTAAAACCTCCCATATTATTTATCTATTGTAGTTTATATCAGTCGAGCAGCACTCAAGCGACTCTTAATACGTTCCTGCATCTTAAAGAGGACGGCCAGAAACGGGGGGAGAAACAGGAAAACAAGCGGGGAGGGGAGATCGAAAGAAACTCGAACAGCGCTGCAGGCTGTTTTCATCACGATCTGACCTTGGTGGCAATAAAAAGATGTAAGAATGGTTTTTAATTCTATCATGGACGACTCTAGCGGCTTTTTTATTACCATCCAGGCTACAACAGCTGGACAAGAAATTCGAAACAGCACAGAATGTAGATGCCGCTCTATTCGCGTTTCATTCCACCCCCACTGTACGTTCGATTGTTTCTTGTTTATATGAATGCCGTGTACGGCAGCATGTACTGCCAGTATCGCGCCTTTTAGAGAGTCGTAGTAGTGGTTCTGCAAGTTAATGTGGTTAGGGAACACTGCACAAATGCGCGCAAGCTGGTATGTCACGTGGTGGTGTATATTTGCATTTCACGGGCATCTGTATTTAACAGAGAAACACTATTAGTTAAAAAATATAATGTTAGACACTGTCCAATCAGATGCTCTGCAAACCGACCTACTGCTTTCTAATTGGAATGTCTTGCCTAGCTTCATTGCTTCAAAAGATGGGTAATGAATCTTGCCTAATTAAGCAATGAAGAAGTAGACAAAAATAGTGTGACTTCATGCAATAGTAAGCAACGGGCATTTGGTCGCGCCGTCATATAGTGCGTCGGCATTTTTAAAAACTCTCTGGCAAACGTTAGCTGGGGCACCTGTAGGACACAAAATCCTCACAGTAGGTGTCCTTTTAGATTTCATAAAAACCCTTGACTGCATACAGCATGCACTTCTGTTTCGTAAACTACCCTTTTACGGCTTCCGTGGCGTGGTATTCTCTAGTAAAGAACTACATAACTGGGAAGTCCCATTTTACAGTTATCAACAGCGTCAAATTAGACGTTAGCCCTAAGGTTTTCGTGCTAAGTATTGTGTAAATGTCTTGCATTAGGTTATATAATGTATGTGCAATCGAAAGTTGCACGTGTGTATAGTGTTTTCGTACTTTTTTCCCTGTTTTCTCCTGAACAGTACTGAATGCTCGTATTTATTTTCTTTGATATTGCTGCATGCACCTTTGTGTAGTGGTCCTTGCGCCAATTGTATACTTGATGATATGAAAGCGATCGCACTGTTGCGGCTTCTGTCTAGATTACATAGCCTTGTCAGACACCTTCCGCTCCTTTTGCTGTGCCTTCCAAGAAAATTTGTAAAATTGTCTCGGATAAAGTTTTCATGAATCAATGAATGAATGCTGATAACCACTCTGAAAAATTATTTCGGTAAAGGTGGTGCCCAACAACCTGCAGAGTAAAACAAAGGTATTCAGCGGGGCTTGGTATGGCATCTGTTAATGTTGCAATAAAAATGTTTTGTTTTTCGTGAGGAGGAATCTCAAAAGCATACCAACATCATTTTTGTATTTTACTGATCGTACAACATTTCGTCTTGGGTTTTTCAGGCAGACGCCGTGCTATACCTCAGGCACGTTGTTGACGCCCTGGACATCAAGCGCTTGGCAACGATCGTGGACGACGCAGTGCAGTTTGATGAAGCAGTACAGCGCCAGCTATGCTGTAGGGAGGGCCTCGACAGCAGATGGGTGGGTTTGGACGACCTGGACGAGTTTAGCTGGTACCTTAACGGAAAACAGTGGTGGAATGCCTTTGCCCGACACCTGTGGAACACGGAACCAGATGAGGCTGGCTTGCAGAAGCACTTGCTGGTCACGGGACACAAGCAGATAAAGAACGCCTTCACAATCCTCGAAAAACACGCGGACGACGTGGCGCTGCTCTACATGTACCTGCTGGCATCAGCTGAGGTAAGAGTGGTTTCACGTAATTTCCAGAGAAGGAATGGTCGGTTGTGGAAATGTTTTTTTTTTCTATACTACCAAAAATGTTCGAACAAATTGCGTGTTCTAAAGCAACGTTTGCAAAGAATGCTAGAGAAGGTACTTCGTTGAGTGAAGATCATTATTATACCTTTTCATATGACAGTATTACGCAGACCCAAACATGCGAACGCTGGCGTTGTATCCGATCCTTGATCTGATTCTTAAGGCAGTGTAAAATACTCGATCCGATCCTTGAGGTAGTTCAAAAGCTTAGACTGACCAACCCCTATACCAATGTTATCCTCGCTCGCGTTTTAACACAATCGCATTGATCCAGATCGAACTTTGACTTTCAACGACATGGAGACGTGCGCCCTGAGCAATGTAGCAATTCAGGAGTAGCGCAGGAGTGCGTATTGTGACGTGCAAAGTGAAGTGACACGATTGTCAATGGGCGAGTTCGTAGGTGCTGTGGTCCCTCTGACAACGTCGTCTTGATAGAGCAGGTTATAATAAGAGGGGTGACACTATGCGTATCGTATTTCCTACAAGAAAAAAACTTTACTGCTATTTTACTTCAGTGACAGGAGACATCCTTTGCGACTTGTTGAGAAGGACTGTACATCAGAAGGTTACGTGTAGCTTGGGTGCTGGTCCATTTGCTCTATATTTACACTCATAGCACACGCTGCCAGGATAACGACTGTCTTCCTTCTCCTTTTTCTTGTAGTTTTCCTTCTCTTCTTCAGTGCAGCCATATTGCGGCGGCTGTCCTCAATCAGTATCACAATAACGAACTCTGTGAAGACTTCCTTAGGATGTTGGCTACAAATAATAATTGAAAGATAAAACCCCAGTTACCATATACAGAGGAGACAGCAGTAAGGACAAACAGCTAAGCAGCACTCTTGCAGCTTATGCGTCTTACAAGCACTGGGTACACATGCGATAAGGCTCTGGTCGGTTCATCAAGCTTCACGCTTGAGGTAACCTCGCAGGTGCTTCAGTTTGACTACCGTAAGAACACGTTCAAGAAAGGCACGCTGGACTCCGGCGTGGTATTCTCCTGCATGGAAGCAGCGAGGCGAGTCCTCTCTCCATCGTGGGCCTATGTCGTCGCAGACGCATCTGGCTATGCCCACGACACAGTCGCTGTCGGGTGAGGCGTTGGCTTTATACAGTGCGTACCAGCAGATTTTACAGCAATGTGGAATACATTCCATGTGCATTTAAAGTGTTTCTCCGTATTCATACCGAAGTTCCGGCGCGCCGCGGCTGTGTTGCTAACCATAAAGTGAAAAAGAAAGAAGGCCCTTAAGACCAAGATAGAAGCTCCTACAGCTTCTGGTTATGTACAGGACCTGTCCTGAAGTTACTGTGCCACACCGCATAAGATATCGCAACAGAGTTTGCGAGTAAGTCCCATATGTAAATTGTGTAAAAGGGAAGCAAAGTAGGTTTATGACAAAGCTCTCTATGCCAACACATGCGTTAGGCAACCCTAATGCCAGCGATATCAGCTTTAGCGTGGCTAATTTACAACTGTTCCATTTCTAATTTCTCATCTGATGGCGTGCGCTTCAGTCAACTGGGCTTACTACGCTTGAAGGAAATTCCAATGGCTTGAATCTCGCGTTTATCATCTTTCACTACTAACTCCGCAATCCTCTTGTCATTCTGCTCATCCGTCTTAATAGCTGTCAAAGAAGTGATGCTCTAAACGAATAGTATCACTCGCGTGTATCTCGGCGAAAGTGGCTTAAATAGAGACAATTATTGCCCTTAACGCCACACGGTCGACTGAAAACGGTACGCGATGAGCGACAACAGACGGCAGGCAACGTGAAGAACAGGTACCCGAAACAACAATTACTGATAACAATGCGACGGCCTAACCACGACGTACGCATTGACGTAAACAGCGCAAGGCTAACCAATCGCGCCTACCGAGACACCCAGTGTTGTTCGACGATGGCCACGCCGCGTCCTATCACACGTCATTGCCCACGGCACGCTATCGGTACCCAGTGTTCTAGAATAGAAAGCTAAGCTGTCCTAAACGTCATTTGCTTCACATGCCTTACATATATGACTTCCTCTACCTTGCATGTCCTGTTTCAAAATCTTTTACGTTTGCAATAATGGACCACAATACTTAATCCGGATGTTTAGAATTAACATTAGTTCAGCCAAGCCTTTTCTGTCTTAACTCTTCTCAAGGACCTCGAGGAACTTCGATAGTCCTTCTATCAAGAACCTTTATTCAAGGCGTTAACTGACATAGTAAAGACAAGAATCTTCTCATCTATTAAATGGTACTATACTCTCTTTCACAATGCCCCCGAGCCTTGAGTGTACCTAAATATTCTACTCTGCCGGATACCTGTGCAGCGACATGTACGAACGGTTCCTGTCCTTGAGCAACGACAGTCCGTACTCGACCTCCATGGACAATGTGACCCGTTTACGAGCCAACAGCCAGATGACTGCGCTGACGATCGATGCCTTTCCTGCTTTCCTGCCTATCAACGGCGTCGATATTATCATGTTCTCCAACGGTAAGCGTTCGCACCAGCAGGAACAAAGCTCAATCCTTACTTAGCTCACGATAAAAGCAACGCTTGCTGCACCAGAGTATGTAATCGTGTCTTGCCGAACACACAGCAATACACAGCAATACCACATCACTGGAATGCCAGATACTAAGGAAATTACGCGCTTGGGTAGAGAGCGCCTTTGTACACGAAACACATTGACGTCGTTCATACTACTTCGTCACAATTGCCAAACACCCAGGCCACGCATACGAACGCAGCTAAAGTGCTTCGCCGAACGTTCTTGTACACAAGGTTCTAGAGCGTATAATTCTATCGTAGCAGCAATTATTTCCAGAGTACTTCAATAGTTATTCAGACGCCTCTGTGTGCAAACGTGTGTACGCTCTCCAAGAAATATAAGCTAAAGTACATTGCCGTAAACCATAATTTCAGCGCACTTCCCAATTCATCTTGCCCAACGTCAAAAGAAGAAAAATAGAGGCACTGTCTCAACAAGGTGCATAGGGAGAGCTTTCAATGAGCAGAAAACATGAGCGGCCAATCAGAATTTCTATAAAATCAATTTATCACTCGATATCATAGATGTCGTACGCATATATATATATATATATATATATATATATATATATATATATATATATATATATATATATATATATATATATATATATATATATATATATGAGTTCACTTTCCTCAAACGTGCAAAACGATAATCATTGTTCTGTGTCTTTTTATGGCACCTGCGTGCTCTCTTGGCATAAAGTGTCCGCTGAACCGCTGCATTCGAAGTGAGGGATGTGCTATACACAATACAGTTACGTTCTTGTTAGTAAACCTTCTAAGCAAAAACAGTATCATTGTTCAAAAGGTAATAGGCTTTCGCCTAAGGCCGGCTGTGGTAAACCTGCATATAAATGTTGCAAAGCCTGTTTGCAAAGCCTGCGTAAACGTTGCAAAGCCTGTTTATCGAACGAATAGCGACTCTAATTGCACATGCTAATACGCTTATTTGACGCGATTCCGCCGGCAGAATATCAACCTGCCATATAGTCGATAGACATGCGATGCAGCGAGAAGTGGAAAGAGCTTGCGTGCATTTATGACCTCGTTATGGTGCAGCGCAATCCTTAAATAAAGACTTCCACTTTCTCCTAGCTGTGTACGATGCGTCGCAATTCTTGCACGATACCTCTACATATGCTGCTAGAAAACTTCAAAGACCAAACAAGCACACAAAAGAACAGCGTTGTAGTGGACGGCCGTTTTCCCATTTCTCGAAGTTCCCGGCAAAGTATATATGCTCTTTACAAGCGCTGAAAACTCTGGTTCGCGATAACCAGCACACCTTAATTGCGACCAGAAACAATTACGCCGATTGAAAATAATTAGGTAGTAAGTTGCAGTCGCTTAACATAGCGCAAGTTTCAGTGTGTCCTAAAGTGTGTTTTTTTTAAAGACGATAGTCTTTCTTGGGGAACTTAAACGCAGAAATTTTGGTCTGTCTGTCTGTCTGTCTGTCTGTCTGTCTGTCTGTCTGTCTGTCTGTCTGTCTGTCTGTCTGTCTGTCTGTATGCCACACGATTCAGCCACCCGGCCAAAGTTTAAGCACTTGCAGAACGCCCAGCCATCTTGAACTGGTAGCTGCGTTCATACTTGTGAACATTGTCGATCAAAAAGCAAATATTACGCATATCAGAGGCGCAGCATCAATACGTAAGCATTAGGTGGTGTGTTCCTTTACTAGAAAATACATAGATACGTAATTCTAAAGACCCTAGTGTTTCTTATGCCACGCCGAAAATGTTAGTGTTTCTTAGGCAGCGCTGAAACGGCGTGAAAACGGCCGGCAGAAGACTATCGTCTTTCGACGACATTTTCAGTGGCGCACGCGAACACGCGGCCAATTTTTCTTTGTATCTTCAGACTTCAGACTCCAAGGTGTCTTCGGTTCTGACTATCTGCGGCTTCTCAGCATGTCCCAGTCGCTGGTGCGCGATAGCGAGCAGCGCGCCGGTCTGGACCACCTCAACGACGACCAGGCCAAAGGCATCCTCGAGTATTCCGTTCTCACGCGCAGTCTGGTGGTGCCCACTGCTTACACCTTTTCGCCTGTGTTCTATGAACAAGACGTTCCCGAAAGCTTCAACTACGGCACAGTCGGAAGCCTCATTGCCAAGGAGTTGTCCGAGGTTAGACCTTACACTAAGGAAAAACAAAATAAGTTAACATTCTTGGGAGTGCATCTTTTCTACGAAAAATAATCGCCATGAACTAGTAACTTACTGTGCAACTACGAACGAACGAAAGGACGAGACTGCGCTGCTTGTACTTCAATACGAAGTGATTAGTCGGCAAGAAGAGCCGCCGCGGTGATACAGTGGTGATACAGCGGCTGCGGACCCGATGGTCGCGGGTTGGATCCTGGCCGCGGTGGTCGAATGATGTCCACAGGGGTCCACTGGTTAAGTGAACATAGGAGGTCGTGACAGCCGGTCGGCGCCACCGCCGGCCGGCGGCTGCAAATAGTTTTGCGCAGGCGCAGTGCGCACTGTGAGTTGTGCTTTTTTGTCGCGTGAACGGCTCGCTTCGCTACGATTTGTGGCGCGGCAGCAGACGGTAGCGGAAAAAGAAAGAGTACCATTCACGGAGCTAACTGCGCCTGCGCAAAACTCGTTGCAGCCGCCGGCCGGCGGTGGCGCCGACCGGCCGTCACGCGCTCCGATGTTCCATTTAAAAGTGGACTCCTGTGTACAGTATCAAGGGAGAAAGATTAGCACAAGTGACCGGTTGCCGGAGCGACAAGACTGCGACACGCTACGCTGCGTTTTTCCTGAGCGCTCCGATATAGAGAGCGCCAAGCACATTCCATTTTCCAAAGCAAGGGTGGCCTGCGGAAAGCACTCCAACAAGCAGGTTTTTCCGGGTAACTGCGATAAAGATACTGTTGCTCGCGACTTCAGCGAAAAAATAAAAACAAAAATAATCTGCTTTCCGATGGTCCGCCGGCCACGCCTGCTTTGGAAAGTGGAATGTGCTTGGCAATCTCGCTGTCGGCATGCTCGTGAACAACAGAGCCGCGTGTGGCAATTTTGCGGCTTCGACCACCGCTCACTTGTGCTAATCTTTTTCCGTTGAGACTGTACTTAGAATTCGGTACATGTTAAAGAACCTCAGGTGGTCGAGATTTCCGGAGCCCTCCGCTACGGCGTGCCTCATAAGCATATCATGGTTTTGGAAGGTAAATTTCCCGCATTTATTATTATTGTTAGTCTGCAAGAACGGCTTACTGCAATAATTCTCACGTGCCCCGCTTGCCTTCCCTTTCTTGAAAATCTTTCTCCTCGGTACTTTCCTGTCACCATCACGAAGTTACGCTTGTAAGACAGATGCCATGCGTACACTGGAAGTACCGGTCACGCAAGGTTAAGAAAACGAGAGGGGCGTAATTTAAGGATCATATATTCCATGGTCGGTACGAACATTGCTTACCCCCGTATTCTAGAACGTCCCTATACTCAACATTCCACCTCCACTTGGAAATGTCGATGGCAACGCCGCCCCTTGGCAGATATGGTCACTGTGTATAAGCGATAATCGGCAGGAATGCTTGATCTCTGGTATATTACTCTGATATATTACTCTGATTCAGTGATAAATCTCTGATATAATACTTCAACGATGTCATTTCTAGGACTGTAACAGTGATGAGCAGACCATAAAACTGTGCTCGTGGACCTCTCGCTTGAGTCTTAGGGTGGGCCCTACAATGTTTCTAACAAATCAAACTCCAACGAACAACTCCTAATGGGGGTAAAACGAGAGCGGGTCACATTCGTTCTCACCGCTCGCGAAACCCCAAAATGCCCTTCACGGAACCCCTTGGTTCCGCGGAACCCAGTCTGAGAACCCATGCTCAACCCCATTCCTTCGGCCTTATCTCATCCCATCCCATCCCAATATGATACCCAATCTCACCCTTTCGAAATCCTTAAGATTCACAAATGCCGGCCCGGATGAACTAATTCCAGTTATATGTTAAGCTACCTATACGACCCTTCCGTACAAAGAAACTTCGAATTTTCATCAACACAAGATTATGTACAGCTCATTCCGCTTTCGCTCACCTCTCCCTCCGTCCCTTGGAAAAATGGAAAAGTTACACTCTACCTCTCGAAGTTTGTGTGCAGCGGTGACTTTGCCTGGCCTGCGAAACCACTGCGGCGCTCTGAGCGTTTGGAAAGTGATGTAGTACTGGCGACCTCGGAGTTTAGTTATTATACATTTGTGGAATATTTATGCTATTGATGTGCGTCGCGTTCCTTAGATGTAATCGCGATGCTGCGCGTCAGTTTTTGTTCTGCAAAAAGGAAAAAATTTAGGAACCATTCCACCTTGTGAAGGTCGATGGCTAGCGAAGTTGTTTAGCACACAGCACAAAGGTGACAAAGCGAAGGCCAGTTTGGTTTCAAAGGCCAGGTTGTGAACGTGCCCATAAGCAGTCGAACCACTTAAAGGACCCCTGACACCAAATTTGGAAACGCGAGATGCTTGTGTTTTTTCATAGTGCTGCATGCGGGGGCACTTCTGACCGAATATGAGTGACGAGCGTTGCCTTTAAGATATTTTAATTTGGTTTTAAAGTAAGCCTGAGTGCTCATCTGAACTTTGAACTCCTATCAGCATAACCACTAGTATGACGTAGACGTAGGCCCCTTGTGACGTTGCAGAGGTAAAGCAAGTATTGTCGACGTCACAGACAGAAATACGCGCGGTGCACTGTAACTTCCTAGTGGCGCGAGCGGGAGGATTCAGGCGTTCCTCGTGGCGAAGAAAAATCCAGGTGGCGCCAGTGCAACTTTTTCTAGTCGCACCGCCCCTTCTGCTGTAGGCGCTTGCGCGCGTTTCTTGTGTGCATTTTTCCACCTTCCGCGTTGTTGTAGCAGTGCCGTGCATTAATAGACAGTTTTAGTGGAGCGCCCACTACATATATGTGGACGCAGCCTGTCATTGGGAATGGTTGGCAGGCTGCGTCCGCAGAGCTGCTGCGGATGCCCGAATAAAACTGTGTAACGCGTTTAACAGTGAACGTTTATGCCGTTCGCTTCGACTAACTCCCAATGAATATCGTACTCGGCTGTTTCAGGAGGTTGAAACAACTTGCACACGTAATTGCACCCGCGATTGAGAATAATTTCATTCTAATTTTAAGCAACTTGCACGCGGCGAGTGCGTTAGATCGAACAGTGGACCATACGCTGGGGATGATAATTTTCGTCCTTATTATTTGCAGGTCAAGACATTAGAAGAAAGACAAATTAAAGCGCTTTCGGGTGAGGACGTACAACGGTGTCTAAGCGGCGTCTGTAGTGAACTGAAGTCGTTATAATTTATTATCACACTCTTATGTTTTTCTTTATATTTCACTACAGCTGCCTCGGCTAAGGCGCAGCTACCATATTTCAGACGCCAGTGATACATTAGCTCACGGCGTCTCACCGTTCTTCAACGGCCGCGCCAAGCAGTGCTGCCAGCACTAGACGCTTGTAAAAAAAAATAACTGCCGGGTGGCAACAAAAAGAGCAACGCATAGTGAGTCCACTATAGGCGAACGCATCGGAGCGCTAGAAAAAAGTGCAGCCGTGATCCTTGCGGCGAGGAGACGCGTTCGGTTTCAGCCGCTGCATTGCCAGGCTCCTCCGTTCAAAACATTCGCAACCTCAGCGTCTGCCACTTGCGAACCGTCGTCGGACTCGTTAGACGATGAGTAGGGCCACGAATCTGCGTCTGCCAGCGATGACATCGTCTACCACGTGCTCGACGAGCAGACGAACTTCTCCAACTGGCAGCTCAACGCGTGGCTGACGTCCCCCAATACTGGGTGTACGTCATCACGCGTGCCCCGAGGCGCGACCGCCGCGGCGCGGCGCTCGTTTCTTATCCTCTTTCGGCGCGCGTTTTGAGCCTACACTAAAAATGACCATAATTAACGCTGCTAGGATTAATTAGACATCACGTAGGAGCATTTGCAGTGCCATTCCGTGATTACAAGACATACACCTACTTACTGCAACATAAATGTCACAAACAAAAAATCGGCTGTCAGGGGCCCTTTAATAGAGCCTGCCGCGACTAATCGACGACGACACCGCCATCGACGTTACGAGTAGGCTTTTTTCTGCAACAACCAATGTGGAAAAGCCAACTTACAAGGACCGAGCTTAAGCTGCACTACTAAACACAATTCCTTTGCTGGGACATTTTTTCAGGGGCAATATAACCAGTCCTGTATAAAAATATAAAGACCTTAGGACCTCTTTTTATTATCTTATTAATTGTTTGATTTAAGCCCAAGGGGCCCGCAGGAACCGTCGCCATTCCCGTTGCTGTTCCCTTCATCTTTCCTGGTAGGCAAGGTTCTCTTCGAAAATGCAATGCATTGAAATGGTCGAAATGCGAGTGTATCGACATTTTGCAAGCATGGGTGTGTAGCCTCATGGTTAAGACGCTTAGCTTCGGAGCGTGGGGGCGCAGGTTCAAACCCCAACAACGATAACAAAATCTTTCCGTTCTGATGCATTCGTTTCTTCCGCCGCTCCATAGAGTGCTCCAGAAGTTCTACATTGAGCGAGTGGCGGAGGACATAGAAAAAATCACGGGGTACCTTGCCAATTCACCTAAAACGACTCGAAGCCGAAAGCCATCTCCCTTTTTCTTTCTCAGTCTACGTACTAACCGCCCCACCCCCCTTCCCACCTCCGACAGCTTTTTGCCCCTAATGTATCTTTGCACTTCCTTCGAGATGAGCCCACCTTTGGCCAAGCGACAATATCATGTGATGACGCGATCATGCAACGTAACGATGAGGCCAGAACCTGAAGAGCACCTCAAAGGCTACGAGAACCCGTCGCCGGTACATCAGGGAAGGTCATACCAGACTCGTGACTGTGAGAAGATCACCAGCAGCTCGAAGGAGTGCGAATGGAAGGTGTCCCGTAAAGCAATTGAGCGAGTCATGTTCAAAGTTGGAGCCTACAGTACCAAAGATCAGAATGAAATTCCCCCTTACACTTGCTAAGAAGCAGTCGCATAACTCTATAGTTTATTGAGTGTCTGTTAGTGCCCCTACACGCTGTTGTAATATTTGAAGGGTACTGTAGATGACTGGAGCGACATACAGCAGCCTGAGTGAAGTAAGAAGCAAGAAGAAAGGCCCAATCACCTCTGCAGAACCCGTGCTTGCTGTGGTCCAGCTGTCGTTTTCGGCTTCACCCACATTGCCTCTTTTACTGGAACCGGGTGAAGGTGCTCTGGACCGTAGTGATGCAGAACTATCGATGGTACTATCGATACTATCGATAGCTTAGTCACTATCGAACTATCGATGGTGAAAAATACTATCGATAGCGCTATCGATAGTGAAAAGTTTGATGGTACTATCGAGAGTATAAAATCAACAGCGCCGACAAACTGCAGAATAAACTTGGTTCCCCGCGCGCGTGGTACATAGTGGAGCCGGAGGAGCAGGCTGAAGGGCAGGAAAGTTTACATGATTGTGTTCTTCACTAGAGTGCTTTGCTGACACATGATCGTAAAGTCTAACTGTTCAGCTGTAGCGGAAAGGAAGCCTTTACGTGTGGTGGGACTGCGTATGGCTTCAAATTGTTATTGCATTTTATTTCAAAATAACGAAATAGCAAGAAAAATAATTGTAAGGTGTAACTGGTTGCTCTTGCATACGAATTTAATGATGGATATATTCCACCATTTTCACTGCGGAAATAATTAATTTCTCTGCCTAAAATTGCTCATAAATTAAGCGAAGCTGGTATAGTAGGCTATCGCAAATATTTTGGCAATATGGCCGGCCAGCAACCGCATCATTATTCACACCACTATCGAGAGTATTGTCACGTTGCTGTGACGATGAAGAATGCTGCAGCAAGAGTGGGAAATACGGAGCTCTTTATTTGGGCGAACTTGTGCGCAGAAAATCAAAACTCAAAATACAAGCGATACATGCTGCGCACTGACAGTGGCGGGAGCAGTCGTCAGCCGTTGGGTAATCTGATAATCGGTGGAACGCGTCGGCCTTTATACATCAGTCATCAAACGTTCCAGCGTTGTCGCTGGTGCTCGCGTAAACTCTCGAATAAACTTGACTATTCGCGTCCGGCGCGTGATCTTAACAGAATGATCTCAAACAATTGTGAGGCTTCTCAAACATTACGGCGCGGTCTGCGTCAAACGTTGCTAACAGTCTTTGTGGGTGAAACCCGAATACGTCGAAACAAAGCAATAAACAATAATAATATTTGGGGTTTAACGTCCCAAAACCACCATATGAATATGAGAGACGCCGTAGTGGAGGGCTCCAGAAATTTCGACCACCTGGGGTTCTTTAACGTGCACCTAAATCTAAGTACACGGGCCTCAAACATTTTCGCCTCCATCGAAAATGCAAAAAAGCAATAAACAGGCATGGCAGTAATATCGCTATAGTAATAATAACGATGGTACTACCGATTGCACTATCGATAGTTTGTTTACACTATCCATAGTTTAAAAAAAACTATCGATACTATCGATAGTCAATTTACCGATAGTTCTGCATCACTACTGGACCGTAGTCTGTCTCCCTTGGATCGCAACCGTGTTCGGTGCGATGAGCGCGTAGGATGAGCAACCGAGCACTTGGTAGCGCCTTGACTGATGTCGTCTGAAAACAGATATAGAAGCGCGGGCACATTGTTATAGGTAAGATGAAGGGAGTGACGTCACGAAAATGCGCTGGCGCTGTCGTCAAATTTCGTGTAATGAAAATAAAAAAAGCATCAGTTGATAAACATCCTACAGATCAGAGATTGCGCGGCAAGCAAAATAAATATTCGTTTGCAAGTTGAGAAACGCCGCTTTAAGTTCTGAGTAAACGCGATTACGCTGCCTTGTCAACTGCGCGAACTATTTAAGACTCGGGTTGTTAGCGAACAGGTGTCACCAGCGAATGTTCATACATTTTTACGAACAAAAATATGTTCTACTTAGAGGGGACGCTCTCGCGTAAAAATAATCGATCGCAAGGAATTGATATCGAAGAAAACAGCCTCATCTGTAATAATAACTTACAGGGTCCTTCATGCACTCGCTTAAAGCGACTCGATGGCGAAAGCCATCTTCTTCGTTTTCCTTCTCAGTCGATGTATTCATCCTCAGCCGCCTCTCTCCGAAAGCCCTCACCTGGTTATGCATTGCCTCCGTGATCGCTCCACCTTTGACCCAGAGACAATATCACGCGATGACGTCACCATGTGACGTCATAGTAGGATGAAGCCGCACAATTTGTCGATCTGTGACGTCATGATGAAGTCATATGGTGACGTCCTCACGTGATGATCGTTTTTTGCATCATTGCGTTGAAGCCGCCGAAGCTCATGGTCAATGGTTTGATGAAGTATTTAAGGCAGATAACGCCTTAATTGTTGGGAATTTTAGTTCCAGAACTGCGATACGATTATGAGGGACGCCGTAGTGAAGGTCTCTGGATTGGACACCTCGACCACGTTACGTCACCAGCTGCTCTTTGTTGCTTCCATAAAGGCCGTTCCATATCGTCACTGCTGATCTCGCCGCCTCCCTACGGCACTGAGAGGAGTAAAGGAGTAATTTAGATTCGCAACTCTTCCTTAGCTCGCTTCGATGGTATCTCAATCACCACACGCCTCTCGTGCATGTAAGCGCATGTAGTTGTCCAAATTCTGCTCCAGATTTTAATATTCAGACACACAGGTATCCCTGTGTCTAATCGCTGCGTAACTCTATACAAGTTGCTAGCACTTAAGTTGCTGTTCATGACGTTTCATAAAATACTAGTAGAGATTTCATCAAACCGCAAAACATAACGGATAGGTGCTTGAAGTATAATCCTGTAACTTGTATCTTCTAAACGAAGACATATTACACCCACTGCTTGAAAATAATACAGGGATTTCTTTTTAAACCATAGAGATTTCAATAAAAGTAATATGGCAGTAAGGCTGCTGTCGTTTTCGCACACGAACTCTACTTCCAGGTGGAAATACTTTGCCGCATCTAAAATAGCATTGAAGTAACCAATTAATGAACTCGATAATTTCCTTTTTAATTATTGACTTTAAGGCAGTAGTTTACATTAGCGGGTTGAAGACCGTGGCAATTTATGTCGTAGACATTTTTCAGGTCATGAAAGTTGCATGGGATTAGAAATATTCATCAATGAGTTTCATGGCGATACCGAAGCTTACCGCGCCGGTGCGCATAAAACGCCGTACCCATCTCTTGATATCCATTCCGTCACACCAGCTGGCCATCACTTGTCTGTCTTTATCATCACGTGACCTGCCCGAGTCAACTTTGTTCGATAGCAATTATATGGACAGTGCAAGCACTGTTTTCCCGTAGCCGACGCCGTCGACGTCGCCGTAAGGTTCTTTATATTGTACAAGGACGATAATATCGCCCCGCACGTCGCATATTCTATGTGCGAGTGAAAGCACACGAAGGCATCCGAAGATCGCGGCTCAAGCAAAGAGAAAACGCACCGGCCATATTCCATCGCTCAAATGGCCCATGGGGTTTCCCTGAGTGGAGGATGCGTGGCTCCGACTGTGAAGTATGGCGCGAGGAGTTTGCGACGTCACGCCATGTTGGTTGCATGTATTTTTTTTCGTTAATGGCGTATGACGACGTAAATCCCGTGATTATGGGGCGTTTTGGCAACAGTGTCTGCATTTAACTAACGCTGTGTGAATAATACCTGTCTGAGCACTTAGTATACCTTACTAGTTCTTTCAGACAATAAAGACAGTTTGTTGTGTCTAACAAAGAAAAACCAGCCCTCAAACTCCCCCTCTTTCGTTTTTTTTCTGTGTAAGTTGTTGTTAATGATTGATAATGAACCATCAACCTGGTTATCTAGTGAACCTCACTTTTATACTATGTGATCTTTACTTTCAGGCCAGGAACATATGTTGGCCTTCATTCATTAGCCTTAAAGAGGCCCTGCAATACTTTTACAAGTAATTGTCTAACGGCTTCATTGAAAGAGCTTACTGCCTCGGGAATCGACAGCCGCAAAAATTTTTACAATCTTGCCAAGTACGAGCGGAGTTACAGGGATTTGCAGCACGCTTTAAGCGTGTTCTGTCTTCTTTCGCACCAGCGAGAGCTCTGAAAGCTCTGCAGGGAAAGGGATGACAAGGGGGCAAGAAGATGCATCTCTTCCTCAACGCGTGTCACGAGCTTCAGCATTTTCTTTTCATTTTTTCTTCAAACGCGCGGCTTACTTTCAGTGTGACCGCGAGCGAGCGCGCGGCCACGTGGCGACATCCCGCGGCGGTCACGGTTAATTAATATGCAGTTCACGATGCTCAAATGAGCCAACGTCTGTGAACTAAAGGTATATGGCGCAGTAATTTGGGTATGTGGTATGATCTGTAGAGATAAGAGGGAGCGATTTCTAGCTGGCTTTGGGAAATAATTGTACATTCAAGGACGCGTGCAGCGCTATAATGTTTGGCTCGCGTGTTCTCAGGAGCCTCGACTGTCGATCGGCAGCGTTTTCTGACCATGCTGAAGAAGTGTTGCAGGGCCCCTTTAACTAACGTACTGTGAGCCTTTGTATGTTTTATTTGAACAATATTGGCAGCGTAACCGCGATGGTTCTCTTTATTATGTTCTTTATAAACACAGCGCGCGTACGTGCGTAAAACAATATCTCAACTGTCTTTTTAATGAACGATGTAGTTGGAGATGCTAAACATTTATACTTTGCGACAGCGCTACTATATCTTCACTGCTCGGATTGTTCCCGTATGTGCAGGTGCTGGCACCCGGCAGTCCCTCCATCACTGGAGAAGCAACGGCAGAAGCGTCAGGTGAATGGTGGACTGAAGCTTCAAGGCGATCTTTCAATAAGTGAGTTCTATTCGAAGCTCCATTCCACATTCTTCATCGCTTAAATTGCCATTTGCGCCTAATGATCGTTAAGGAAGTCGAGGGTCTCACGGAGCTTGCTCTGGTCGGAGAAGATATTAAATTGCAGAAGGCGCCGATCAAGGTAGAATTTATTGAATAAAATAGACATCGACGATTGAGTCACCCCGTAACGCAAAATTTGAACGGAGCTGTTCAAGTGTTTTCATTTTGCCATATATACGGCAAATAACTTGAGAGAGGCATGAAAGTATGAGGGGAGGCGATGACTTTCTGCTTCGGAGGCGCCCAGCAGGGTCCGCTCGGCGGCATCGCATGGCTACTACTTGTCGGTATAAACCCATGGATTCTGGCATCGCCGTACGTGAATTTATTTTCGGGCGGATCGCTTAGCAGCAGCGCCAGACGGTGAAAGCCCGCAAGTTGCATCGCTAACTGTTCAGAAAGGACTGGCTGATACTATTTTATATTATTATCAGGATAATGCTGTGAGTAGCGTGGCCATCGTGGACATCGTGTTGTGCGGCACGTTGCATAAATACGTGGGCGCGTTTCACAGCAGTCGCCGCATAAGGACCTCTGCGCAGGCACCACTTTGTTTTGTTTCGTTTTTTTTTAATTACAGTGATGTCGGGTGCGCTAACCACGCACCCTACCGATGACGTCATCGCGGCACGGACGATGACGCGCCATGCCATATTGGCGCCACCGCGGACAGACCTCATCTCACGCAACACTGTGTTTTCTCGGTCGCTACTCTATTCCTCCGCTTTGCTTCTGTCGCTCTCTTCGCCATGACAGTCATTCCTGTGTTCGCTCTCGTCATCCTCCCCTGTGTCAATGGATAGTTCGCTCGGTTACGCCGGCGACGGCACCGAGCAACGCACGAACGGACACCTATTAGGTGCTCTTTCAAGCATTTCAAACCTCCCACGGAAGCATGGTTCACACTAACAGCTAACAGCTGAGCATCGCTTTGAGATTCGGGTTGTCTCCTACTGCAGGTAGAAGTGACAGGCACTACTGCAGGCACTACCATTGAAGCGGCTGAGCAGCTTAGATTTGGTGTGAAATCCAACAAATTAATCTGTGATAAGAAGGGTGCGCATTAGCCGTGGTTGCGGAACATTTTCTGTGCTGTGATACAAATGAACACAAATGGGATTTCTCCATTTAATAAGTTGGCAATCTCGTGCGTGCTCTCCTGGCTTACATGCTGCTAAAAAACTGAGGAAACTGGCTTCTGTCCGTAGGACAATGCAGTGCTGGCAGCGTCTTGCCAACAAGACCGGAGTGAGCGGCAACGGTGGTGGGAGCAGCAGCAGCAGCGCCGCTACCTCGGAGTGGAGCCTGCTCGAGCGGTCCCTGTTCGTGTGGAGCCGGGGTGCGCGTATGGCCTTCGACGCGATGCGCAAGGTGGTTCAGCGTAGAGCCCTGCGCTCGACTTGGGATGCCCACGTGCTCGATGAACAGTGGCGGATGCAGCAGCGCGTCTTCTTCGCCCGCTTCTGCCTCCTGGCGTGCTCGGCGGCCCTCAACGAAAAATGGAACCGAAGGGGCGTACTCTCTCCGCGGCTTCGCTGCATGCTGCCATTGGCCAACATGCGCGAGTTCCACGTGGCTTACAACTGCACCGTGCGCAACGAGAGCACCTACTGTCCCGATCTGTGACGCGAGGAGCGATTCGATTACGGTATACTTACGTTGTTTTCTAATGCCGCAGTGGACAACTGCGAACCATTTCAGTGCACTCCGATTCGCGTCTGACATACTTGGTTTCGGATGCTTCCCCATCATCATCGCTCAATTAAATAAGCTAAGGAAAGTTTCGGCAATATAACGGCACTGCTTCATGGCTGGACCCCAGAGGCCAAGAGTAGCAGTCCGGTGGTCTTTTACCATGAAGACATACTTTTAGCCGTTAGAGCTGTTGGTAAATGATCTCGATGTATCCACAGAACTCGTCCGATGAACGTCCGAGCACATGGAACATGCACCAGAGTGGCGCAACTAATGGTCGCCGCTGGCCGCCTTAACTCTCGTCATTAACTAGACTCATGAGCACTTGGTGAACAAAAGAAGTCACAGTCTGGCCGCATGAGCGAAGCAATAAATGCGATAGGAGTAAATTGGAAAGTCTAACGAAGTAAGGCTAGCAGCTAACTCTTGGTTGGTTTATCCTGTTTAACGTTCGACGCGACTCAAGGTATAAAAGACGTCGTAGTGGAGGGCTCAAAATAACTTCACCCTGGGGTCCATTATGTCCTCTCAAATCGCACCGCACACGGGCCTTTAGGATTTCGCCTCCATCGAAAAACGATCGTCGTGGCGCGGATCGAACCCGCGTCTTTCCGATTAACAGCCGAGCACCGTATCCCTGGGCCACTTCACGGCGCATCGATTCGAACCTGCCATAAGTTAACAAAACGCTGGCGTAAGAAACCTCGGCCGCTGCAGCGAGCCAAGCGACCTCCAGGCTGTCTATCGCTTCATTTTTCTTTACCCCAAAACACCTCGTGTCTATCGCTTCAAAGCAAACTGAGCCGCGAGAACAAAGCACGTATTATGAGCTGTCTGCTGATCCCTCTGTTGTGCTCTACGTTCGCCGAAGGAATCATTTACGGGATTTGTGTGAAGCACGTGTGAAACATTTCCTCCCAGTCGAGTTCTATCCCCCAGAGATCCCACTTAGGCAGAATTATGTGCTACTGTTGAGTGATATGTCTGTTTATGTCACATGGTACATAGCCTCCTATCACTCAGGTATGCTTCCGAGCGGTTCGCGAAGACTGCCATAAGCCTAGTACACAATATCACCGCGAAGAACTCCGTACAGATGGTTAACGAGTAGAAGTGTACGGGCCCGGTGTTTATTACTGGGTTAATCCAGACGATTCAGGCAAGTCTTTGTTCCTAATAAGGTTATGCACACATTTGGCTTGGTTCGGCTTGGGCGTCGACGTTCACCCGCGTTCGGCGCTTAACGCACGGCAACGGACAATACGTAATCAAGGGACAAGTTACGGTAGGCATTTGCACCCGCTCTTCTTTTTTTTTTAGTGAACCTGTGGTGAGTAGTAGGGCTTGCCCTATTTTCGTGGCACATACCCGCTAGTTTTTTGCGTACACGGACAAATTCTGATTTCGCCTAGAGATATACAGCTTCGGAATAAAATGCAAAAGAAAAGCTGCTCAGTCTCATGGGCTCCTATCCACTTCGGGCGGGTAGATTAGCGCGATATGCAAACATGGTCGTTGCTATGTACAAAGGAGCGAACATCTCCAAGCTTGACGATCTTCCCCGCTCTTATAATCCGCAGCACAGCGCTGTTTGTCATTGCGTTACCTTCGTTCCAGACCCTTACCGCTGCATGGGGTGACCAGAAAATTGTTGCATTGATTAGCTTTTTTTTCCCTCCTGTTTTTTTTTTTTTACTTTCAACTTCAAATATTTCGTCCTTCAGTACATTTTAAAGGGACACTAAAGAGCAAAAAGATTTTTCTCGCATTAGTAAAGTAGTCTTTTACAATACCAAAAACACCACACTTGCTGCGAGAAGACGCTTAATAAGCGAGAAATCGCGCAAAAAGAAAATACAAGTAGCGACGCCACCTTGGAATTTCCGCACCATTTGCCGTGACACATATTTTTGACGGCGCCTGCTTGGGGCTACTCAGTTCCTAATCGGTTAAATTGAAGTACATTGTCCTTTGACGGGGTCAGAGACTTGACATAGCGAGTTTGTGGAAATTTCGTCGAGCCAGTGGCGCTAAAATACGTCAAATGCTATTTGAAATCTTTTACGTCACGAATTACAAGGTTCGGCGCGAAACCTAAAAATGAAACTTTGAACTGGGTTTTCTCCTCTAATAATAAACTTATGGAGGTGAAGTAAACTACACAAGAGTTCTCCGAGCACACTTTATCAATCTAAACCAATTCACTGTTTCTCTTTAGTGTCCCTTTAAATGGCTCTGTTTATAGGAAGTCGAGCTCATCAGCATCCTCAGGGATGTTTACTGAGAGTGAAAGAACGAAGAAGAAATGAAATAACGCCGACCAAATGAAAAGATTGTGAACAAGGCTACCGTACGGTAGCCGAAACGTCTTTTAAATGTTTATAAATCTTTTCATTTGGTCGGCGTTATTTCATTTCGTTTCTTCTTCATGCTCCTTCCCGACCAGACGATGCTTCGTCAAACCATCGATTTCAGAGTGAAAGAACCTTGTGTCTCAAGCGGCTGTAAAACAAAGCTCACCGCTTTGCTTCGGAGCATGATGAAATTTGCAAATGACGTCAGAAACCTGTGACGAATGAAACCTCGGGCAGTTTCTTTATATCGCGACGTGCGTTCATTCGAACGTTAAAACGGAGATTATAAACCGCGGCTGGACGGACACTAGAACGTGGCATGAAGGCGTTGAGTGCCCATTCCGGTTGAGTGCCCATTCCGACCATGTTGCATCAGCAGTCAATATAGGTATAGGGGGCGAAGAGGGAGAGTGGGGGGGGGGGGGGTTACGCACTTTATTAAGTACGAGTGCACTCTGCAGCTCCTGCGATAAAACGCAAGCAATTGAACGCAGGTAATACAAAACTATACCGCAGACAAAATAGCGTTATAAGTGTCAGGACATAGATAAAACATCAACTATATAAAAAGTCTTATGTGTTCGGAACAGTTTTTTGAAACATCACCATGGACAGAAAAACTTTCGCAGTAATCAAAGCGATAATTGGAATTTTCTGGTAGCCTTAGTAAGGGACATTGCGCACTTGTCACTTTACAAATAATAGAGATAACTTTCGATTTTCTTTCACATTGTCGACGGAGAAGTTCCATAAATGAATGTACCAAGACGTACCCTTTTAATTGTAAAGAACTTTAATATTAAAGATATTACTGGCGATATATACGAGAAACTTCATCAGGAATTCCTAAAAACTCGGTAGACGTCTCGCTTGCTATTAAGAGCAGAGCCTCCTGCCACGACAATTTTTATATCCTATGGAACGAGCACCTGACCTATTATGGCAATAGCAATTATTGGAACACTCCAAGTGAAACGTCCCCGACGGCACGGGCTTTCGCGTGGTTTGATCCGCCGACAGTGGTCATTGACTTGTAGTGCAAGAAGATTAATGCAGAAACGAAATTTACCAGTTTTAAGGAAAATATTGTGATTTTTTTTTAAAGACACCAGTGACTTTCTTTCTTGAAGCGAAAAATGACTACGCAAGAAGCAGCAGCTACATCTGTGACGTGTAGCTTTTGCAGTAGTCTAATAAATCAGTCTTTTAGGGGCGAAGCTCCTCTTAGTCTAACCTTGTCACGCGTCCGGCATTAGGCGTAACCGGCCTATCACCGATCCTTTGCAAACTGCCCACTACTTTGCAAACATCCCACTACGATCCATCACCGATCCATTACTTCACCGACCATAAAGCCGTTATAATTAAGGGGGAACGGAAGCCACCTTTGCAAACTGCCCACTACTTCGTCTTTGCAAACATCCCACTACGACTCATCACCGATCCATCACTTCACCGACCATAAAGCCGTTACAATGAAGGGGGAACGGAAGCCACGTCTAGCTACCACTTACGATTAATAAGATTTCTTGTGTAAATATATACAGTGTTTGTCACGTCTTTGATGATGTACTGGGCTATCGCTTTGAATACTGCTGGGCGAAACCACTGAAGATTTCACGGTGTAACCATGATTGCTTCAGGAGCTTCGCCCAAGCTCTTCATCGTTCACCCGTGGATATGCTGTGAATTTTCTTTTTCGTGCCGTCGCTGTTTTGCAGAACGAATAAAAATACATTTAAATATGCATTAACGAAAAATATTGCTAGCTGAAAAGCTACAGGTGCACCAAAAAGCGTAATTGCTCTGGAAAAGAACTGCCCTGTATACTTGTATCATTTATCAGCTTATGTATTTCTTCTTTGCAAATTTTTATCACGCGTGTTTTCTTGCGAAAAAGCACAAGATTCATTCTGCAAGTAATTAACTTCTTCATTATCACGTTGAAGAGAAACGAACGAACTCAAAGCGCAAATAGTCTCTCCTGCTGCTTTCTATACATGTCGCTTTCTTTTTTTTTCTTCGCTTCCTTCCAGCAATGGCATTTTATTACTTTGCTAAGTGTTCCGTTCTCCCAGGCACATCACCACCATAACGGCCAGGATGGCCACAACGTCATTCCCCCTGACAATCGTCGTGCTAACTACGACCGGACCGGGGAGCGCTGTTTTGTGGCCGTAATGACGCACCCACGCGAATTATGAGCGTGTACGAGCTATCCAACGAGCCATTATATAGGCTCGTCGAGCACGAAGAATGACGTCCTTTATTGCCGTCGGATTTGTGCTCTTTCCAAGACACAGGAGAAAAAAAAAGTGTGTCCCACTTTTACAGAATTTCATGCCTTACGTATCGTTTTATAACAGTTACTTTTTTTCTATAGGACACGCGCCAGAGTATATGGCATGATGATGAGCTGCTCCTATAAAATAATCCCGAGCTGTTTTGAACAAAAAAATGTGCTTCATTTTTAGGGTGAAGTGGCCAAACCCGTTATTGAAATGTGTACATATATACATATTTTAGTCCGAGGCCCTGTCACAGCCTTCTTCAGGCATTGTTTACCGCCTAATTGCTCTCTATAACAAAGAATTGGGTGCATAATAATTATGCCATGTATCCTGTCCTTTGCACGTGTAGTGCTTTCGCTGGGGATTTATCGTTTTTCCTATTTCGGATAAGAGCTCTCATAGTTAGCCTAAGACGCACCCTCTCGCCTTGTTACCCGCTGCCGCCAGATATCCAGAGGTAGCCAAGCAAGCAACGCTCGCCTGTTTTTCCGAGTTCTCTCACGTTGGTTCAAACCCCTCCTTTTCTGAGACGTTCTTCCTGTCGTCTTGCATCGCTACGTCGGCTTCGCAGCGCGCCTCATCCTGAGAACCTTTGCTCAGTTTCAGTGACAGCATGCTCTGCTGTACGTGTCAGCGTAATTTAAATAGGTTATGACGTCAACGTCGTTCCTCCTGAGATAAGCTGCTCCTCCGGCGCTTCCTTCCACTATAAGCACTCCTCACCGTCTTCAGGGCATTGCCTCTTTCTTTGGGTGTTGACTCTTTCATGAAGCGGCAAAGATTTTGGTAGTTGCCAGATGCCAGTGGATGTTGCTGCTGTAATAAATATATGCGAGTGCTGCAGAAGGAATGATTTCTCACACGCGCATTTTCATTTCTATGGCTATGAGAAAAACCTCGCTTTTTTTCAAGGTCAATGTCACGCAGAAACTTGCAAGCCCTTCCTGGAATGTTCTGGCTGACCCACTGGGTAACAGCACACTGGCAATGATGTTACTGTAGCTCTCATCAAAGACGCATACAAACGGCGCGCAGCAATGATCCAGGCGGTAGTAGTCTTCGAATAACGAATTCCTCCATTTCTCAGCTCCCCATACTGGCAGTCCGACGCCACTGTGCAGCTCTGCGAATTTCTATTAAGGCATCTGTGCCGGACGGGTTCACTTGACGCACGTTTATTCAAGCAAAAGCAGTGGCTAAGGCGAGATGTTGGTTGAATAAACTTTTGTCCACAAATAACCCTAGATATCTAAACAAATGCAGTATTTTTCGGACTCCTTTCTACGAGGTGCTCACTAGCGACCGAAAAGAATGGTAAGAAAGGTATAATGCAGTGCGCAAATGAAATTCGGAGCGTTCAACGAAGAACGAAGGAATATTTCTCTCGAGAACAAAGAGAGATAGAGAGAGAGCAAGAACTTTATTGACGGCTCAACGAAGTCGTTGAAGTTAGCTTTCCGGTGGTTCAAAGGGTGGTGGCCAGTAGCTTGGCACGACCGTTTCGACCCAGTTAATCGCCTCTGCCTGAATACAGTGGTCATTTCACCACAGGAGTGACTCCCACGTCTCGAGGAAGGAAGCTGGCAATATTGCCTTTAGAGGTGGTTTTCCCTCCCATGCTCAAAGAATGTGACTTTGGGTAGCCTTCACGCAGTGGCAATGTTGGCAGTTTGGTTGAATTTCTTCTGTGCAAATTTTAGACAGCCGAGGAGGGCTGGGAAAATAAGCTGTTTGGATTTGCCTCCAGATCGTAGCCTGTTCTCTTGTGAAGTCTATATGCGGGGCCACGTATGTTTTGTGTTTTTCCGTATAATAAGCGGTAATTTTTTAATCAACCGCGGGAGGTGGACCCCTCAACCGTGGGCATCTCTCAGGATGGAATCACCACATGTAATCGAGAAGAACACAACGGCTCGAGACGTTATTTTCCACCACCCAGAAAAGCCAGTCTTACAGGCGTTGGCCCGTGTTTTAAGCATAACGAAATGGTTTCTATATGCCTGGTGCATGTTTCCCAACAGTCTAGACGACGTTCCTGAACTAGAAACAATACTTGAAGCATTAAATGTATTGCAGAAGGAAACGCGAGCCGGTTAGTGTGATATTATTTTTTTGCAGTTGTGTAGTTTTGATGAAACAACATACACCCACCAGTTTGTGTTCATTGAAATATATGCGTTCGTTTTTTAAGATTATCCACTCCTGCTTGGGACGAACTGCTTGCAATTCTACGGAATCTATAAAAAAGAAAACTTGGAGGACTCTAGAGCTTCGCCTTCACGAGTGGAGCGCAAGGGAGTAATCGGGCCCTGTTCGCATTGTCTTCTCATCGCTAGCCATGCTTCGACTCTCGGTGGACACCTCAACCGCGTTGGAGGGAAGGAATGTCCGTGCGTGTAACATCGGTCGTTTTAAACTGCAGGTAAACTTGCGAAGTGCGCACTACGCCATATTTTATCATTTCCTCAATTAGCGAAGCAGCCACGCATACCTACGCGTGGCTGCTGCCCACTTTGTAGATGCTGTGCCTCATGATGATGCAAGCATGCTTGAGCGCTCCGTCATCGATGGGCCTTGAAACCACCCACTCGTGGTGCAATTTACATGCTGGGACAGTTGGTGCGTCGATTTTACGCTTCTGCCACACAATACGACGTTTTTTAACGCTACCCCTCGCACTACATGCCGCCTGTATAGAAGTATTTTTCCGGTGCAGTTTGAAGTGCCGGTATGGCTCTGTGGTAGAACGCCTGAACGCCACGGAAAAGTCCTATTTTCGATTTCAGCTCGAACCCCTTCACTTTATTATTCGCGTCAATCCCCTCTTCTCGCTGAAGGACAACGCCGATTTTTTGAACACTACCAACGCAGCCGACACCGAGACGTGATGCTCTGCGACATGCGCTCTTTAACGACGCCGCGTTAATGACAACTCAAAGCATACCTCCACTGAAATGGCTGTTATCAATTACTCTTTCATGCGCAACACTTCGGTAGCGCAGCGCTCTGTTCCAGCAGCCGATCCTAGCTCGCTAATCCCAGTTGCCGCACAATCGGCAGGAAGCTTTGCCATGTTATCTGCAGCAGTGCGCCGTGTTTCTCCATTGGCATCAGACTTGTTCATGATAATTTTCAACAAAAGGCTCGTTGCGATATAAGGACATTGTCCTGAGGCTCTCAGGAATGCATTCACCCCCACGTCCTACTTTTCTTTTTAATAAGCTTAACACAAGGAAATTCTCCTTCTAAATGTAATTAACTGCGAGCTACACTAAAATGCTGCAAGTCCATTGGAGGCTTTTGTGTTCTGACACTCATTTTTGTGCTTCCCGTATCATAGCCTCAAATTGGATATTCATGGTATGCAGCTTTGACAGGAACTCGTGCGCAGATTTCCAAAATCGTTCGTAACTGCAATTTTTTCTCGGTCATCATTTCTTCAGGCAGAAACGACGCCCCACCATTCACATTTCTTGAATTCCTGTGTTTTCAGCTCGCGTGAGGAAGATTGATTGTTTAATGTAGAATGAAAAACAGCGTAATCTGGTCCTGCTAAAAGTTTAATAGCTTTGCGCACTTCGCATATAGGCATTTCCCTTCTCGTCATTTATTTCATTTTTTTTTAATTCTGGTCATAGTGAAGCGACTATACAGCATTGGGAAAGAAACCAGAGAAACCACACCGAGAGACACCCTATTATCAACATCTGTAGCCTGAAAGAAATTTACAGCAACCCGAATAAGTACAATGACGACCATGGAATGCACGACTGTGGTGTTCATTCAAAAACTATTAGAAAATCCGCATAGCACAGACTCCACGAAATCTGGGAGGGAATGGCGGACCAAATACCTACGAGAGCTCGCACATGTTCCAAGTCTAGCCTTCAGTTACTGATCGCTGTTCCCGTTAACTAGATTCCAGGCAGTGACAGCCACTGGCCGTCCTCATTCTCTTTTGACTTTCTTTAATGATTGCCTTTAGCCTCCTACTGTGAGCCTGCCCGCCATCTTGAACACCCGTACCAACATGGGATATTGTTCAATAAATATCTCTCGCTCTTCATCCGCCTCGGTGGTACAGTTTTTTACGGTGCTCGAGTGCTGAGCCGAAGGTCGCGGGTTCGATACCTGCCATGGCGGTCGCATATCGGCGGAGGCAAAATGCAACAGGCCCGTGTTCTGTGAGATGTCAGTGTACGTTAAAGAACACTGGATCGTCGAAATTTCCGGCGTTCACTACTCTAGAGTGTGCCTAGTATTCATATTGTGGTTTTGGCACTTGCAACCCCACATATTAGTATTTTAAACTCTCACTCTCATATTTGTCTGGCGTTTGCGTGTCAGCCGTTACCGCCTCTTTGCTTAGTTGCCGGCGTAGCTATCACAAGAGACAAATGAGGGCGAGGAACAGTCGAGCAGTTATTGTTAGAATGATATTGCGAAGCACGTAGTAATATCTGAACTCTTGCCAGAGTCTAAGCTGCTGTGGAAATCCATAGAACCGGTTCTTAACATGCGCTGAGGGGCTAGTTGGTGCTTACCCTTTGTAACTTTTAGAACCACGAAACGACACGGGAAAGACGACACGACAAAATGCTACTCTCAGCCGACATTCTCTTATTGCGCCACACACCATTTATAGAGAAAACAAACCAGAAAGTGACGCGCAATGAGCGCAATACGCTGAAACAATAACGACGCGTGACAACAGAGCGCTCTCATTTAACAAAAACTTAAAACTAAATATTGCTGCATGTGTCGTTTCCTCTCCCTTTAGCGTGCTCGTTTCGTTGGTGCGCTGTTAATTTGAAGTATGAACCGACACCAACTCGCCCAAGTTGCCATTTTACTTAAATATACGACAAAAGTTCATGTCGTAAAAGCTGTGTCGATGACTGCCTTAGAGAACATGAGCGGTCTTTACCAGCTGGAACAAGCTCTCATTTAACTCAATGCTGCAATCATTGCAAGTGCCAAGCTTTATTTAAATAGACTAATATTTGGAAAAGATGCCGCAGCACCACCGCCCGAGAGCTATCGGGAGCTTTTTATATACAGACGCTTAGATCGAAGTGCGTTATTGCTCGGCACACAATTTTCTTTCTTTTATTCTGTTCACTCAATGGGCGGTGTTGATCAGGTGTCATGACTGGCACTGCGCATGATCCACTGGTCTTTTTTGCTGTCTCGCTCTTTCAAACCCTCGACCATGAAAGAAATCCAACAAGGCTAATTTGCAGTTCTAATTCGTGAATAGTGAACAGAAAGCATCGGCTTTAAGAACGGCAACAGAGCAAAACAATAAGTAAAACGAAGTGAAACTTGCCGAGAGCGTGATGTACAGCAGCAAAACTGCTTGACATTGCTTCTGTCCGCGTACCTGCGTGTCAGTCGACTCAAAGGCGACAGCAATGTTCCTCTCTTAAAGAGAAGCGTGTATGCCGAAGCAAAACGGATGTTCGTGGGTAGAAAACCCGCACAGAAATTCAACAAGCCCCACTACGCACCACTGTTCCGTTAAAAATGAAGAAGTTGTGCGCGGGCAGAAACGTATGTGCCCCAGAAATTGGGCAAACCCCGCTAGTCACCACTGGTCCACTAAAGAGTCGCCAAACCTAGAATGCGGCGAAACGACGCCTGTTGCTCACGCGACTCTTCAAGATCGTGCAAGAAACTCCAAGCGCATGCGACAAGCCAGACAAGACGACGCGTGCTGCTCAAATGGAAAACTTTAAAGGAGCATACGCCACATTCATCGACTGCCATGCGGAGTGCGGCCGAGCAGCCGCTCGCAAGCGGCAACTTCGGGCCAATGGGATCCGGCGGTCCCAGCTCTCGAGGCATAACGGCGCGTTCACACTGAGGCATTCGGCGGCAGCGAGATCCGCCGGAAAAGCCCTTTCCGCGCCGATCGGTCGAGGACCGATTTTTGCGGCAGCTGCCGCCGGATTCCCCCACCGCGAACCAATCGGAACGCGAATCGAACATTCGAAAAATGGTGGCGTGCTTGTGATATCGCAGTCGTCGAAGCCCGTAGAGACATCGAAGTATTTCGTAATCATCCTGTAGTTCTCGACAACTGCCAAGTGTTGTCGCGATTAGCATTTTTGCAATACACAATCGCGATCTCACAGAACGGATAGTATTATCTCGGCTCGACCAAGCTTCTCGCGTCTTGCAAATCAGGGCGAACCAATCACAATAGCTTGCGTCGTTTCTTGTTCGGCGAATGCATGTTTCTCCTCGTCAGACATCGCCAGAAAGTTGCTTTCTAGCAGGCCCAGCAGTTCGACGACCCTGCTCCTTTTATGCGCTTCGGCATAATGAAACGCGAACACAACGCAGAGCGCGTCGTTGCCAGCGTTCCTTCGCGCGAAGGAACGATGACAACTATAGGCGCCCAAATTTTGGCGGTGTGGTTGGTAAATAGTGTGAACAAATCGGAATTTCGGCGGCACAAGAATTCCGGTCGCTGTGGCCGGCGGATTCCTCAGTGTGAATGAGCCATTCTTTTTAAAGCGAAGCACAAATGCGTAACATATGTAGTTCATAGCACTTTAACCTGCGTGATGAACCCAGTGTTAAACACCACGCCAACATTTTCAGCTTCGCTGTTCAACCGTCTCCAGAGTGCGCAAGGGATATTTCCTTCTCAGTAGATGGTGTCGATCTTGCTGATGCTTTTTGCCCTTTTGCCAGTGTTGCATTGCCTCCGGGATCGGCCCACCTGTGACCAACCGAAGATTTCAGGTGATGACGTCGTTATATATGTCTCTGCAAACTTCGGTGACCTGTGACGTCCATATGACGTCAGATTTTGGCATCTCACATGACTCATCATGGCATCTCGTATGACGTCATCTGATTTTTGGTACCACTCGATTTGTCCACGCTGTGGGTCACGTTTCCCGCTTCGTGAGGCATATACGGTTTTCGCCTTAAAAAACCTTACATGGACCCGCCTTCGCAAACTGCACCTTGAACAGCGCGCGCTCGCGCACTGCTCGTCCCGACGCAATTACGGTTCTTGGGCGGAGATCCTACATCTGACAATCCTCGCAGCCCGGTGTCAACAGGCGGAGGTAAACAACGGAACGCACTTGCGAAATGAATGTCTGTGGAGCCGAGAAGTTCGACACGAGAACACTTTGCTGAGAGTGTTTAAAAGTTGGGATCTATACGCAGTTTGCGCTTGGAAATTGTGCTGACCATAGAAGCGTCGGACACAGCTCGACCTATCGAATTCTCTAAATTATGTATGTGGGACCACCGAGCGAGCTGAAATGATGTGGTAGCAAGGCTTGCAAAAACTGAAGAAACAAAGAATAATTGTTGCAAGCGATAACATAAAATTAGGGATAGCACTGGTTAACTATAGCGGGCGTTAAAGGTATATATGTGAACGTGAGCACCTAAGCAGCCACAGCTGTTTTCTCACACTTCGCCGGTCACAAAGCACGCGGAACGTTCACTTTTATGATATGGTACGTTTACTCGGTAGCACGGCAACAGAATAACATGACCGCAAATGTAAGCACTTCTGTGTCCTTCGCTTTCGATATTAATTTTAATGATACCTTGGCGGCCGCATCTGATACTAAAGAATACAATGGAAATGATCACGGTTGGCGTGTTTACGCTATATGTACACGCTGCTGGAACTTGTACAAGCGCCAGGAACCTTGTTGCATACACTCTTATTCAAGTCCCGTATAACGTCCGGCACATAAGCGGCCCATTTTTATTCTACCACAAGGTACTCCATATAAGCGGCCCTTCAATCGCCATTAAGCGTGACAAATTCTGCGGTGACGGGCTGGGCCCGCTATATGCGGCCGCGAGCGGACGCAACGCTTATATGGAGCCCGCGGTTTATTGACGCGAAAATTTCTCGAGCGGACGCAACGCTTATACAGGGCCCGCTGTTTTATGCGGGAAATTGAGATCGGCGCCGCGGCGAGAAGCGAGAGAGCGCCGAGCGAGCGTCGTGTAGTGTTTCCTGTGTTGGCGCCGGATGCGGTCGGTGAACTCGAGATACAGCATACAGCCAATACAGCCAGCGGCTCCCTGACCTTGGCAATCATATCTGATTTCGTGCGAAGCACGTGCTTTGGAAACGCAGCGGCCGTGCCGAGTTACGTCAGTCGCCTCATGCTGCCTCGTTCGCCTCGCACCGTCTTTGTTTAAAGTATACAAGTTCGTATTGTAGACGTGCCTTTGTTTTTGTTTACTCGTGAATACGCAAAATTGTCACGCAAACAACGCCCGCGACGTCTACAAACTCAACGTGCGGGAAGTTTTCACCTTTGATCGCGTTCTCTCCCTGCTCACGCTGCTGACTTATCCCCTCTACAGTTCTCTCTCCCATGCGCGTCGAGCGGTGTCCGTCTCTTTTGCGCCCGCTCCTCTGTTTTCGTTGAGAATTCGGTCCCGCGATCGTCTTGGCGTGCTTCAACGTTTCGGCAGTGCCGATCAGGCCGTGCTGCGTGGGATGTACACCTCGACCGACGTCAAAGGCATTCAGAGAGGAGCGTGCAGTTATGATGGCACGTGTGAGTGCAAAGTGTGTCAGTGCGATGTGAGTGTGAGTGCATCAGATTGCTCGCGTACAGCCGCCAGCCAGGGGAACCAGGCGTGCCACATCAAGTTACCTGGTGCTCCTACTGCGGGCACTGCCCCGTGAACCATGCACGACTGCGTGAGTTTATTTCGATGCTCCCAATCTTGTGTTGTGCTGTTAGAAACAAAGCACCGCTCCTAACGAGTCTCTATAGATCTGTGAAACGCGCATCGGAAGAGCCTCTTGCTCGGACCTTTTCTTCGAAATGCATGAAGGTCGCAAATTGTCAGAAAGCGAAACACTGTTGCTCACTATTATGTGGTTCGCGAATGAAGAACGATATCAAAGCAGCATCTGCAATTGTGCACCTGAAGCGGATCTATCTCTCATATATTGCTCAAAAACGGAACCAGTATTGTACTTGCATGACTATCGTAAAACGTTCATAAACAATGTAACTATTTATCTGCGTTAAGGTATCTGCAACAGATAAAACTTAGATATTTGTTTCTGGTGGAGAGTTGATAAATTACAATTAAGTCTATAGCTAACTCATTCCATTGAAGAATTTTCTTTCGCACGACAATTTTGTCACAATTATGCAGCAATCTTCGGCGCAGCATATGAAATAAAAAAAAAGCTATTCTATGTCTGACCAGACAACAAATACATATGTTTGTCAAGACCACGTTTAAAGGAGATATTCAGGGTAATTTTTACGCCCAGTTATGCTGTATGCAAACACAAAATACTTTTGAATACAAGAATGTTTTTCTGCAAAAGAGCTTTAATTTCAATGAAAGAAAGACAATATTCAATAAGCAAGTGGTTGCACCACTCTCAGACGTGTGCATTGACAGCCGAAATGACCCGCAAAGTTGTGATATTAGTCTATATACAACAGCACCATTCACTGCATGCATCTGTGTACACAAAGAGGGCCCTTTGAGTCTGCTAAAGTACTCTGACATTGACTTTGAATGTAATTTGTATCATTCACTCAACGAAAAATTATATATCAAATTTCAGTATTAGAACATCCATGTAGATTGAAGTTTGTTTCCTTGGTGCTGCAAAGAATATTGATATTAGCCTATGTGTAGCCACCTTACATGCGTAGCCACCTTACATGATGACTGGGAACTGCTGTGTATCCTAGTGTGGACATGGCCTTCAGTTTTTTCAATGTGGACTCTGTCGCTACGTCCACCTTGTTTGTAGCAGAGTTCCTTTTCTGCCATTGAATAGGGTCCAATCAATTCCTTTGTTTAAAATAGTTTAAGATAGTTCAAGTACATCTGTATGCACAAAGGCGTACACACATAAGCAATCATGTAAGTCAATGTAGGCAATCCATTTGGGCCTTTTTGATTGTCCTGTGGTTCTTCCATTTCCTAACAGAAACAGAAACCAGGTATTTCCAGGTTTGCCTTGTGAGCGTGATACTACAGCACTCAAGTTTAGTGCAAAAGGACATGCCCAACACACATGCCATCTGTCACAACCTATGATATGTTATCACTGAGAGGTGGCTTCAGCCTACTATTGAAGCAAGCCAAGGCTCTGCTTTCCATAACTTGTGGTCTCAGTACACTCATTTGGCTGTTGTTTTTACCCATTTTCATGGAACAGATATATGATATGAACATTTCGCGCGAAACACAAAGAAACGCTTGCTTATACACTTGTGAGATCTGACATTGTACTTGTGGCTGCTTTGAATGCGTTAGCAAAATTTCAAGCAGTGGCACCTATAGCTGTATATCGGGGTTGCTGAAACAGCTTTATTTACTGTGGCATAAACCACGCCCATAAAAATCTCAATTTATGCATGGTTTTGCATATAAAGCTTGTAATATTTTAGTGCTGGCATTCATCCATCCACTACCTCTGAATTGTTAGCTTTTTGTATAAAGATGTGCTGTGCAGAACATAAAACATATATTAGTTTTTATTACCTTTTTCCAGTATCTTGCAGATGTCCATGGGTTGCCAGGGCCCATGATTGTTTGGAGCTCGACAACAAAGCTTATTTTTTGTGTTGAGGACGAGCGTGTTACCCTGAAAGATGACTGCACGCTTGAGAAGGCACTTTTCTGGTGTTTGACCGTACATAACATAAAGGATGTTACCTACCCGTCTGCTTTCGCCCAAACATTGGGACTAATTCAAAGTTTACTCCACAAGGAAGAGAGTTTTCCACGTTGCTGGGCAAGCAGTAATCTGCTGAAGATTCTCGACAAGCTCAAGGACAACGCCTAACTTATGTTCTTTTTTGTGCAGTTTTATTTTGTTTGTGTTTTTTGTTACATTGTTAGGCTGGGTAGATAAGGCTGCTGGCTAGCTGAATTTTCACAAACTTTAGAGACATTTAAGTTCGTTTTATGTTCATGCACTTTTCAATGCTCTTTCTTTTGAGAATACCTGAGTAGCAGGTACACTAGCATTGGAATCTGTGGCAGACATCATGTGCAATAATAACTGTATGTGTGTATGTGTGTATGTGTGTATGTGTGTGTGTTCATATATACATATTCATTGTTCATTTTGTAGTTTTCCTCGACATATAACGTACACAGTCATCATATTATTTCTGATGCATGTACTATGAAAAGTCCTATTTATTAGGGCATTATATTAGCATATCACTTGTCGTTCATGCACAGCTGATACCTATGCTTTGAAATTTTAATAGCCACTACCTACAGAAAAACTGCGTCCTCAAACTTCAGGCCTACTAATATAGAGGGTATCTAGTTTAGCCATACATTTGTGATAAATCATAGTACCTACGTGCACTACACAGCTCATGACATAGAACAAAATTTTTTTCACTGTGTATTCTACTCATATATTGCAAATTAAGTGCCAGAAACAGGCAGGAAGCACACCTCAAGCCCTTCGTCTGTTTCTAAGGCTACATATATGACATCGATCAAGGCCCACTTACTTTAATACTTCTTTGTTACTCCAGTCAATTCTGTGTTATCTTATTGTGTTTAAGTAAAGTTATTATAATTGAAGGCATTTAGGTAGCTCCTGCCATTTATGTGGTGCAATTTTCTATGTATGTATTGACCTGCACTCTGCAATAAAGTAGAGTTTTTTCTACGTATAGGCGTGCTGAAACTCAAGCTAGGTCATTATCAATTCTAGTCAGATGAGAAGGCCTGAAACCCCTACAGCATAGAAAAACAACAATCGTTCTGTTCAATTATTTGATCACCTCTTTCGCAGTTGTTTTTTTTTTACCTTGTTTCTGTAAAAGTGTAAGATTCACTTATTAGTTTACAAACGCTCTATTGGTGTATACATTGTTGCCCAGTTTTGTTTGTAATTGAAAATAAAATATGTCAATTTACAAAAGTGTGCACTATGTGTTCAGGCTTACTGACTGTGCAAATAGAGGTAAGTCATGCTGTTTGGAAAAAAGACTAGTTAAGTTATGCAAAATATTTATAGCTGTTACTGTCTGGAGGACACAGGTGACTTGTGAGATCACAGGGCCAGTGATAAGATGCATGATTAAAGCATTGCAGAATGCATCAATCCATGCATGCAGATGATGGTACCGAGAGTCGCATAGCAATTGTGGTCATTACTGATGGAGAAAGTGGTTAGGAATTTCAACTGAAGAGTTTTGAATGCATAAACTATATGTCAGAATGATACATCCATTACAATGCTGCATTAATGAACTTGTAAGGCTGTTCATAAAGAAAATTTTTACTGATAACCGATAGGCCACTGACTGCTTTTGGGACACAACTACAAGGAAAGTGCACACGTTCAAGGCCAAATTGCTAAGTAGCTTGCTAGAAAATAACAAGTGGACTGCCCCCTTATTTGTTTTGAAAGGATAAGTTCATGAGATTCAGTTAGCTTAATCTAATCTAATAACAGCTTTGAAAACTACTTCAGAGAAACTACTGCCGAGATCCTTTAGGGGGCCATTATGTTCACAGGTGCTGAAGTGGGATACGTGGAGGTTGAGAATTGAGCAATAAGGAATATGGCATATATTTTAGGGTGATTTTATTATTACATTGATTATTTAGTTGACACAATGCCCTATTACTCCAACAATAGAGCATATAGGTGAAGAACCCTTACGATGCATCCTATTGTATATGTATTGACGCGTGTGCTCTGCAGGCGAGAAAGACAGTGGGGACATCAGTGAACATCAACATCTAGTGGGTCTTCGGGATTTTGCCGAAAACATCATGTTTGTCATTCATGGTGAATCGGCAGTGCAACCACACACGGACATAGGAAAGAAGGCACACAACAGAGTGCTGTGTTTCGTGTACCTTTCTTCTGTCTGTGTGTGGTTGTGCTGCTGGTTCATCATGAAGGACAACCAACTAGCCCAAGTTTCTGTCTTGTTAGACATGTTTGTGCCTGCCATTTTTTTGTGTCAACAAGCTGTCCTACTCTTGTAGAACTTTTCACTGTCTTGTGTTTGCGTTGTACCGTGACAATGTTCTCTATATTTTCTCTCATGGCTCTGCATCTCATTGTTCTGCTGAGTGTGCAGCTGCGCAGCAACATAATGTTCCTTCATTCACTTAATGCACTAAATACTGGCATGGGTACTCGAAGAAATGGCACCAAATATAACAACAATTAGCGTTGCCAGATGAAACACCTAAATTCCACAGTTCTACAGTAATGGGTGAAGGAAAGGGCTTGGAGCACAGAATGGAAATAAGGGACCCATGCATACATAATTAAGTGCCAGGCTGGCACAGTGATGGATTTGGACACAATGCCTAACTTACTGCAAAGATATGTCTCAACACTGCAAGGGAAAGGTCATGTTTTGAAATGATGCCAGAAAAAGAACAAATACATTTCAGGTCTCAACATTTAGTGAAGGACAAGTCTAGTACGACATGCGAATACGCTTCATGTGGCACGATGCCTGACAGATGGTGTGCCGTGGTAACTGCCATGGAAGTGGGCTGCATGTAAAGGATAATACCGAAGAATTGATCGCTGGGCAAGTTGGTAATTCATGACTACAAAGAACTGCGCGAAATAAACTGGCACAAGGAAGACGCTTGTCCGTGTGTCTCCTTGTGCCAGTTTATTTCGCACAGTTCTTCGTAAAAAAGAATAATAGCTGCACATTTAGACGTGTATGTCTGCATGCTTATGTGAGCGCTATATGAGCTGCTAATTCTGAAAAAAAGCTGCAACACTTGCGTTTGAACTACCACAGAATGTTATTGTGTATAGCTAGTGCTGGTACTGGCAATAAATCTTGAATTCTCAAGCACAGTTTGTATTGGCTGCTGTACCAGCCAAAGCTAAGGATGTTGCATGACAGCTTATACTTAAATAAAGGTGCACGTAAAGCTACATGATTTGGAACAAGGGCGTAGCCAAAGGGGGGGGGGGCGTTCAACTCGCCCCGCCCCCCGAAAATTTTCAATTTTGCTTGCATATATATACACACAGACATGCAAACGCATGTACAAACATGCATAAAGCATGGATGACTCCCCCCTGCCCCCCCCCCCCACCCTGAAAAAAATTTCTGGCTACGCCCCTGGTATCGAACATGAGGGAGGTTGACGGGGACACGTAAAGCTCAACATTTATGGGTGTGCTATTAGTGTGAAAGCGTGCTTTTTATCTGCAGCTGTTACTTGCAATTATGACACCTACTGAGTATAAGAATTGTTCCTCTATATCTACTATTTAGTATTATACGTTTGCATGTCGTGTCCCATGATCCGAATCAAGCAGGATGCTACTGACTGCACATTTTTAAGACAGGTGAGCATTTATTCCTAGAAGTCAAGATTACTGCCCGAGTTCAGCCACTTCTAGCATTTTGCTAGTTTATACGTTAAAGCGTCGTTAAGCTCAAAGCATACTTGACTGGATGACGTGGAGTGAAGTAATACTGGCCCTTGTCGCTCCGATCACATCTTGTAGCCAAGGAAAGACTCACTTTCACTCGTCGACAGTGGGTGGAATACGAAAACAACCTTCAATCTGCCATGTTCCCCAACACAGGGCCTCCAGCAGATCGCTCTTAGGCGCTGATATGCGGTCAACTGAGGCATGTTATAGAGCTTAATGTTCATGAACCTTCAAGGTGCAAGACAAGTGCATATTTAATTTGGAGTTGTTATATATATATATTTAGCTTTAACAGCGCCTATTAAATATTAGAATGCTTCAAGTTAATCTTTGCATTATTCAGTATAAATGTTCACATGATCCTTCTGAATCCTTCAGGCCACTTCTGACTTTTGAAGAAATAGCATGGTTTTATCCTTGAAAGCTGGATAATATTGTGACTTCATTCGATTTCAAGCATTGCTAGCTTCTTTTGATGCGACGCTTGGCAGGAAACATATGTTCTAACGGGTGATGCAAGCGATTTCATGCGTGCTCTTTCCGCGCCAGTCATGCACTACGTTTCATCGTTTGTGGAAGCCAAGGGGAGCATCACTTCCAACTGTCAACAACGAACGAACCACGAGAACGAACAACCTCAGACCCGCCGTCCTCCCCAGCATGACAATTCCACGGCATCGCTCGTCGGCGCCGTCAGCCTCAAGCTCGGGAGACTGCATTCTTTTTCTGCGAAGGCTCGTTGTTCTTTCTACTCAACAACAACGTTTCTTCATCGTCTATGCTATACTCGGGAGAGAAATGAGCGCGCCCGTTCTGAAAGCTGGTCCGTCGCCTCGTACGCGCTGCACTACACCAAACCCATCTGTTGCGCGAATAAGCGATTATGTGTTTTAATCCGATTCTCTGAGATGAACCTCTACATAATACTGTCCGCATAAACGCACCGTCATCAACGCGATGCTCGCGAAGGACGTGGGAGACTGTACTTCGCCAAGTAGAGATGAGATCAGCTGACTTCCACCGCCTGTACTGCGTCAAACATCGCAGAAAACTTTTCTTTGGCGGCTGGTTGCACAACAGGGCACGTTTTGCTGCTGTATGATGCCGGCAAATGGAAATGCACTCGAAAACGCATCGTTCATTGTTCACCTCCCTCTCCGTGTGGGATGCGCAATTATAGCGTTGTAGCCGATCGCAAAATCGTCCAAGATAACGTGAAGTGCATATATAAAGCCGCGGAAGTCCACCCAGATCGTGTGGTGCGGTGGCGTAGTGGTTACAGTGTCTGCTTGCCACGCGGTTGGCCTGGGTTCAAATCCCCGTGGTGGAGTGTGTGTGTTGATACATGGTTTATGACTCTGTGCAGTGTTCTTGTGATGTGTAAATGCATATTCATGAGTTGGAAGGCTGAAAAGAACAAAAGAAAAAAAAAGAGGAACACTCCACGACCAACTACAATATAGAAGAATTTCTTTTTTTTTCTAGAAATTTGCGAGAAGTACCACATATATTTCGACCGCATATTGAACCGCATATAAGCCGGATAAATTTGACCTCAAATACCGCTTAACCAGATCGACGGTATGCGTTACTTTAAGCGGTCACTTTTAAACGGCCTTCTGGCAACGAGATGGCCTCGGATATGGAAGAGCCGCATAAACTTGGGCCGCATAAGAAAGAGCCGCTTAGCCAGAGGCCGCATGAAGAAAGGCCGCTAAGAGAGCCGTATAAGTAGGCCGCTTAGAGAGCCATTTATAAGCGTCGGAAATTTGACCTACTTTCCGCCTTATGTGCGTTGTTTTAAGCGGTCGTTTGCTAAGAGTGTAGTAACGACGGGATATGCAGCAAGTTGTGATGAGACGGGGAAAACAAGTTTTTCTAATTCTTGATACACTTGACCCTGCGTGCTCTCCATCTGGTATATTTTAACGAATGACCTATAATTGTTTAGTAGCAGCACGCGTATGGCAGTGTAGTGCCAATAATTAATATCGCCCGCTACCTCCTTATGGCCGGATAAAGCCGGGCAGAGGCTTATTTAAGCGAGCGCAGACACACCACTGCGTAAGGGGAACTGGCATTGTTCCGGCACGTAGTAAGGTTAGGTTAGCTATTACCGACCTAATAAACGGCACAACTCTCGAGAACGACATGACTGCCCACCAACGCACCACACCTCGTAGAGAACCCTGAGAGAAATATGCCATCAGTCGTAGCCCTTCGTACACGACGACGACGAAGGCATTTTCCCCAACGAAGGATTCTATTTACCAAGGCAAGTGAACGCGGCTACCGTTTCACTTATAATAGGACACGACATGGCATTATATGTCGTGACTTTCGCTCTCGCAGGAAAGCAGGAAACATATCTGATTGCTTATATTTCCTGTTTCTTTTTGTTATATAAGTTGATCTTCGAGGTGTTCTCATATTACGTTTCTGATTATCCTCGAAGAAAAACGAGCATTGCCTTTCGCGCAATCTCTCTTACGCGCTGACGCCACGCGACGCTTGCTCTTACTAATAAAAAAAAACTAGAAATGAATCATTGATGATCGAGCTTCACTAAGGAGAAACTCGGCAATTTATCGGTCGTGCCTTTTTTTCTGCTAGAAACGAATATAAGTAAGATACTTGTCTGTTTGTAAGTTACTATGAACAAGGACTTCGGCAAAATAAAGAAATAAAAATTCAAGAAGCCCTCGCCCTATCGGCAAAATGGGGGCAAGTGAATCTGGGTGGTTACATGCCAGACGTACTACTTCTCTTTCCTTATTTATTTATTTATTTATTTATTTATTTATTTATTTATTTATTATTTATTTATTTACTTATTTCGCAAAGCTCCCTCTTAATGCTTCCTTTCCTCCAAGCCGGGAATCGCACTTTCACCCACGCGCTTAGTGGCGCATCACTCCAGTTGCTACTGCCAACAACTACGGTCATGCGTTCATAACCAAGCAACAATGAAATGTGGCTACGTGAAGTGACAAGACACCTTGATAAAACATCGGATTGCCATATCAGAATCGGCTGATCGCCGACAAGACTAAGATTGAAGGAGCATCAATTATTGGAAAACGGCGCATACAACAACTCATGTGACCGGGGCACCTTCGGGATATGAGGTCACCGAATTCTTTGAGTTATAACAAGTTTCGATAGAAAAAGAAGGAAACCTACAACAGTCATTCACGCTCGAACCCAACCTTACGCAAGTTGGACAGACGCACTGTACTTAACTACACATCTTTTTCTTTGTGGGTGAAGGGGGGGGGGGGGCGGAAGGAGGATGGGCTTCCTGACGGGCCTCTGGTAGATTGTGAAGTGGTGTGTACGGACGCAGTTGCATAATCACGACGCCGGGCAGCCGGTGGAAGCTCTAGTGAGCTTCAGTAACTATACCCTTCATGCACTAGAGAATACTCTCGCCCTTTTACCCCCCTCCCTCTGTGCTGCGCCTCTAACCAATGTTTCAGGAAACAGGATGTTTACTTCCGCCTAGCTCTCACCTACGTTCACCTAACATCCCCGTTGCCGCAGTTCACGCGTGTTGTTTATCCGCGTGTGGTTACTGCTAGGGTGTGGTCGTGGTTGCAGCAGCTAAACAACAACATGATCAACGAGAACGTTCTTGTATAATCAGGTAAAGGTTGAAACTAAACTTACGATAGCTGCTAGCATTATTCATGCACTCTTGCATCGTGCATCAACAACAGAGACTCCCGGAAAACATTATTCACCCACAACTCGCTCGTCCGTGCTGCGAAAGGTAAATTGAGACTATAAAGTTTGCACGGTCACTGTAAGAAAAAAAAAGAATGCTCGAGTGTCTGTTGATTGCATCAAGTGAAATCTAAGGTGAGCGGCGTCCAGCAAGAAAGAAGATTTACACACCTGTGCTAGCGAAACAACATTTACCATTTTATTACGTCACGTGCTCGCCGACATTGATAAGTGGCCTCACGGCGTGGTTGAGTAATTTCAGTTATGCCTTTCTTCTGGCATGGTCTGCTTCTTAATTCCGAGCTGTTATAGTCCGGGTACTAAGAGTAACCTTGACAAAAACTGAAAACTCAGCTCTCTATTCTCAGTGGCTTGAAATTAACTTCGTCATACCTATTACATATGCAAAATATCGCCCTCACTTGACATGAGCCCCACATGTGAAATATGAACTCTCGGAGAGTACTGGTTTACGTCGCATAATTCACCCAAAGGGACGCATTCTATGAATTTTGGTAAATATATATAATTAGGTATTTCCGGAACCATGACTTGGAATTATAATTTTCTGGCGATTTGGCGTTTTTTGACGCCTCTTTATGAATACAGCGATGTTGGTGAACCCAGCGTTCGAAGATATCGCTCGAACGTGACTACCTATCTGGCAAAGATTCTCGTGATGCTTCGCTTGAAAGACACGAAATGCTACTAGTATGCCTACTAATATGCTAGTAAAGTCTGCTAGTATAATCAGGTTTACCAGTATGTTCTTTCTTTAGCGCAGCGTGTTCTCCCTGAAACTCTGTTCCTTTAATGAATCTACTTCGAACGGCAACTGGAAATACAATGGGCCGTGCAAACAGACGAATTATTCTTTGAATGTAACGAGCGTGTCCACTTTATAATTGCCATATGTCGTGTGATGTGCCCCAAATTTTGATAATTGAGCGTGGTGTTTCAATTGTAACGATGAATGAACGTACGCGACTCGCAAAAGTGGACATATTCATAACGAAGCCGTCATGTGTAAACACGAGTGCTCTCGTAAAGCGAGCTTCTCCTGACAAGCTTCATTCCTGTGGTGAAGTAACAGTGATTGAACTTCGCGTATGAGCAGTACTTGCGAATCGCGGGGAACACTTTTTGAACACCGTCTCAGCTCCTCTTGTTGATGTATTACTGCGACAGCTGCTAAAAGCTGAAAATCGGATTCGCCTTGTGTCCGTCCCATCTGTCCGTTCCGTCTGTCCGTCCTATTGGGCTGACGAAACTGGCGGTCGTCGTTGACGACACACAACGACGATATTTTTCTTCATCGATGCAACCCCCATATATACCTTCGCAAAAAGAACTAAAAGCAGGCGTATAGAAAGCGCTGCGGTCTGAATATGTTCAAAGTTGTACGAATAACTGGTGTATGCTGTCTTATAAACTGTTTTGATAAGTAGCACAATAGCGAAAGCCTTCCATAGGACAGAGGACGTTGGGGCCGGCGTCTGTAAAATTGTTGCGTACGCATATGCGCTAAGAAAACGTTACAATTTGGGGCTATGGGGCTATTCTGTATATGAGAAAGAGCAGACAGCAAACAAACCGCGGTTTTATGTTACTTTGTTGTCGTACTATCACGTAAATGCACCGTATATAACAAAATTTAGTTACGTGAACTTTACGCTGTGTAGAGAGAAAACGTCGATAATTGCGTAGACACTTACGCTGTCGTCTTCCGCTTTAGGTTTGCTATAGATAATCAGTCCTATCCTAAAAGAGGTCTGTAAGTGGAAGCCACAAATATTTATCTGTTGTTTTCCTATTTGCATCATCTCTGTCCGCATAATTAAGGTAGACTTGGCCTGGTGAGCTCGTCTTCTGTGTACACCTCGTTGGTTCGTCCTGCATGCAACTTTTGCGCTGGATACTGAAATATCCGCAACTCCCTTGCGCACGTCATCCATCCTTGAGGAACGTTTTCGCAGGATTGGCATAAAGCTTTGTCGAAATTAGCGCAGTCGCAAGCCTCGTGTAGATCCAAAGTCTGGAACTTTGAGCGAAGCCTTCTCACATTGAACTTCTGGATTGTACAAGCATCTACTGCGCAAATGAGTTCCGTTGTTTACCTTCGGGTGTTGCGATCGCTCTGAAAACGATCTACGTCGCGGGATCTACCCTCGATAGCCGCAACTGAGTTGTGATGAATGGCGCGCCGGCGCGCGTTGTTTGGAAAGCGCTAGGCTTTGTTATGCTGCAGTGCACAGAGGTGGGTCCCCATATGTTTTTTTTTATATGCATATATAAATCTCAGGCATTCGGTGAGTGTTTTCGTCTCTTCTTCATCCCGTCATCCTTTTTCAATGATCATGCTGTCTGGGAGGTTTCCTTCGTTTTGCTTCCTTGCTGCGAAAAACGCTGCGTCCAAAGCTTGCTGCTTTCTGCCTTGCAATTTATATTCGACAACTAAGTCCTTCATCTTTTAGGAAGGCAGAAACCCAAGATGAGAGCGGAATGAAACGTATTTTTGGTGGTCGAATCAAGAAACAATAAAAATTGTCCCCAACCAGCGAGGATGTTGAGTATGCTTACGTATACGAAAATATTTTTTTTTCGAAACATAGTGATGTATAATCGATGCTCGTCATTATAAGTACCGTTCAGCCAACTAAAGAAGAAGCGACATCCGGCAGTGAGCGGATCGCACACGTGTATGCGCTGGTGTGCAAGCGAATGTGTTGTATTTCGCGCTCAACGCCAGGTTGGTGCCGTTACAGGAATAACATTAGTCGAACTCCTGTATTATGGCACGCAAGCGTCCGAATTCAAAAAACACGGTCGACTCCGATTTGAAGTTTATTAGAATTAAAATGCAAATACATCTAAAATAATAACGTCACGTTGCACGATACTATAGCGAGAGCACATGCACTGGAGCCAGCTTTTGTTTCAGATTGCCACGACAGCTAACATGTAAATTCATTCATTCTACCATTTTCTGCTGCCATTAGACTTGGTTAGACTCCATATATAATGCCAAAAAGGCGTTTTGGAATGTTGAACCGCCTTTTAATAGTAGAGCTGTTTAAGCTCGAGGTTTGTTCGTGACGCGTTGGCATGAAGCTCCTGAGCGGGTATGCACCACAGAAAGCGGGTATGTGCCAAGCAGCTCCTAGCATAACATATCCATGCATAGTGTACTACAGCAAGTGGGTGGCCAAGGGAAGTGAGGGCTAGGAGGAGTGATGTGAGATAATGGGGAAGGAAAGGAGCAGGGGAAGGGGTAAAGAATGACATAGCCTCGTGCAGTATACTTTATGCGACACAGACAGTTTGTATGTGCCAAGCAGCTCCTAGCACAGCATAGCCATGCATGGTATACTATAGCGAAGGGATGGGAAAGGGAAATTAGAGTGAGGAGGAAGGAAACGAGGAGGGCAGATGGTAAAGCATGGCATAGCCTTGTATAGCATAGGTTAGCAAGACGATGAGAAAGGGAATTGACGGTGAGGGGGACCGATGTTAGGGTGAAAAGGACGGAAAGGAGGTGAGATGGTAAACCATAGCATAGCCATGCACATTATAGCGTAACAAGGGGTGAGAAAAAGAAGTGAGAGGGAGGATTTATGTGAGGGTTAGGAGGAGAGAGGTAAATGTAGAAAGAAACATAGAATGAAAGGTGAAAGTAAGAGGAAAGAAGCAGACGATGAAGAACTGAATCTGCGTCCGCCAGGTGGTGTTGCTTGCTGGCCAGCTCTAGAGTCACTGGAAAAATTTCAGAGTATCGCATCTGTTTTCCGCGCGCCGCCGCCGACGCGATTGGCTTACTCTCATCACGTGACCTCTCGCCGCCATATCCCTTCCAAGCGCTTTGGGTGCAGGCGCGTTTAATGCAGAGCGTGGCCGGACATTTAGCAGTACCACGGTCCCCAGAAGTACTTCGTCGCTTTTTTAAACGCGTCATGCAGACAGGGGCGTAAGCAGACATTTTTTTTCGGGGGGAGGGGGGCACGGGCCCGGTGTGCTACCCCTTGGCTACGCCACTGCATGCAGATGCCAGAAGAGAGTAGCTCACTATCAATCGAACGTTACTGGTGAGCTACTCTGGGAATTTCGTTTGCCGTGTGGGAAAAATTAATGTCAAAGAGCGCCGTTTTACGTGGCTGCATAGTTGGCCTGAACGAATTCGCCCCCTTCGAATAACACTCCTTCCTGCAGTGAACTACACTAACTTTGCTGGAAAAGATCTTATGCGACAGGATACCACACCTTTTCGGTTCGCTATGGTCAGCGATATTGAAAACTACATACCTTTCTATTTGCTCGGCTGTTTATATCTCGATCTGTTGAACAGATTACGCATGCTATCCGAGTTATAATCGTGTCACGCACGAGAGCGAAATCGAAGATTTATTAAAATAATAACTGTTTACTGGTATACCTTGAAGGCAATTGTGGCATGATCTTTGGCATTGCACAAAACATAAGCGTGGAACTCTGTTGATAAACTTGGTATAAGGCAATATTATCAAGCGTATTTTCACATTTGTTGCAAAAAATGCTGCTAATGCTGCATTGCACCGAGCGTACCCTTAAAATACTGTATAGTTGTTGAGAAAGGGTCACAGCAAAAGAAAAAAAAAACAGCAGATCCCACGCATTGAGGGAGTTGATTTTATGCTAGCCCTAGGTCTATATACATACTGTGTTGCAGTAGCATGCGCTTTGAAAATTCCGGGATGTGCTATTTCTGATCAAAAGAACATAAAGCACCGTGCCGAGGAAGTTTTTATAAGAGTGCATTATGACAAAAAAAGTGCAGCAGTGCAGAAACCGAACCCCAGCTGTTTACGCGCTGGCAACGCCAAAAAAAGAACTGTTTGTCGGAACACAGCTAAATAATTGCAAATTCATTGCAACGTTGGGAATACTAAGGAGACAAGAAATATGAAATGAAACAATAAAGTAGTGATGTCAGTAATTTTTGATGGCCTATTTTCTACATATCGTAAGATAAGATGCACCTTACCTACCGCACGCCGATTCGCCCATGCGTTCGGCTGCTGGCGTTCCGAACCAAGACGTCGCGCACAACTTCCAATTACCGTACACACACAACTTCTATTACACATGTCAACCAGTAGAACAGCAACACGGTGCGCAAGCAAGCTATGCGTCAGCAATCAGTCGAAGGACGCAATGTTGAATGTTCTCAATGTTCTATAACGTTCTCGAGTGCAGTGAACCTGAACACCGCCTGCAAAGCTAGCGCAAACAGTCAAGATTCACCAAATGTCGAAGTAAATGGCATCTCGCACGATGTCACTGCGCTAATGCAACTATGTTTACAGATCCGGACCTAGCGAACACGCCCGGGCGTGACACCAAAAGAGACCGATGAAGCCATGAAGATTGTTCGCGAGCACATGGCAACATTCGCTGTACGTTTCATTAGTTACACCGCTAACCGCGCAGTCAATCCATACCTGTCGATGACTCGAAATCACTTCTGATATCCTCTTGAAGAAACACACACACATAATGCCGTTCTGCCGAGCGTAACACGGCACTGAGGCTAAAAGATCGGTCACTTCTCAACACACGCTAGCAACGCGCCGCACGGTCTGGAAGGGACATGGCCGCCGCCACCCAATGTTGCCCGCGTGCAGCCTACCTTTGCGGTACTCTGATTTTCCAGTGACTCTAGCCAGCTACGTTATTAAATGCGAAGCATTTCTTAGCGAACCTCTGGCACTTTGGGCGTTTCTATCTACGTATCTACCTATCTATCTAGCCGCCTACGTCTGGGCGTTCTCCTGGTCGTCTCCATAGGTTGTAATATACCAAAATTTGCACAGCATAGGATGAGTGTATAACGAACACGATTCACTGGTCATGACGTGAATAACGCAAAATACCTGTCGCGTACGTCATGAAATCCTTTCCCTCAGTCACGTGTGGCACATACCCGTATACCAGAGCTCATGTTATGCGGGTATGTGCCTCAGGTGATAACATGGTCTCAATCAACGCAGTAACCGCAAACATACACACTGACACGGAAAGAAAGTGATAATAATAGTGATTGCTGGGGTTTTACGTCCCAAAACCACGATATGATTATGAGAGACGCTGTAGTGTAGGCCTCCGGAAATTTTGACCATCTGGTATTTCTTAACGTGCACTGACATGGCACAGTACACGGGCTTCTAGCATTTCGCCCCCATCGAAATGTGACCGTCGCGGCCGGTATCGAACCCGCGACCCTCGGGTCAACAGCCGAGTACCGTAACCACTACACCACAGCGGCGGACGCAAGAAAAGTCAGGGGACTGAAGACAGAGCACCCCTGGAAGACGCTGCGCTACCATCCACTCGTCCACGTGGTCCGCAACGTCGACCACGTGTATTACGCAAAAACCGGGGTCAGTGCTTCCTACAATAACCCTGCCGAGAGGACCATGTCCCTCATAATTACCGGTGACTTCAGCATTATGAAACCCAACAACACCTGGTTCTTAGACGGCATAAAAGACGGCTTGGATGTGGACAGGGCATCACAAGACCTCGGTGCCACGTCCACGACAGAAGGCATCATAGATCATTTCTTCGTAAAAGCCATCCGTGGTTTCCACCAGCTCTACTATACCTGCCATTTCACTGCACTTAGGCCGTTCGTAGCCGCGATCACGAACGGATCCGATAACAAGTCCTGTCCAGCTGCTGGTGCTCCCTGATCACGGTGGTGATGACCAGTGGCGTAGCCAGGAATTTTGTTCGGGGGGGGGGGGGGGGGGGGGCTCACTTTGCAGCGCGACTTCTTCATTGAATTTTTCGAACGACTAAGTATATGAATAACATGTATTACCGGTGACAATTTGTATTAGATGCCGCAAATCACTTCTTGAATGCTGCGCACAGTCAAGAACAAGTAAGAAATGTGTTTTTTCATAAAAATATTATGTTACCATGCCCGCAAAATCTTTTCAGGAATAACTGTCGTCAATCTTTTCAAATTTTTTTTTTTGTGTGTAAGAGTTACAGGAAATATCACGTAAACTTTCGAACTGCATCATTTTTAAACTAAAGAAGCGCCTGATAACAAAAAAAGTATGAAGTCCACAAAATAACTAGGACGAGATCAAATATTTTAATGCAGATTGTTTACGCAAAATGTTCATTTTTTTGGCACAAATGATGCGGCCAGGGAAAAACAAGAATGGGAAAGTACACCTCGAATGCGGGCAAAACATAAGTCACCGGAAATAGTGCTCAGTATGCTTACACAAAACATCACAAATGTAGATTTAAATATGCAATCAATATACAGAACTAAGCAATGATCACTATGCATAATGCCCAAAATAAGGCAAAAGAACATGCTGCACAATCACAGAAACGGACATATCCTTGGGCCAAGCTGCTCTCTCGGACGCACCATGTGGAGAGACCTATTATGGAAGAGCGCAGAAATAACGAAAGAAACTATTTCAAAACGGTTTTAAAAATGCGAACCACTATTGTGCACTCAATATAACAGGAGGGTTGTCGCTTCTAGTTCAAAAAGCAATAAAGAACAAAACCGACAAATGAAAGTAACAAACAATGCCGCTAGTACGGCTTCCCTATAGCTGAATTTGTTTGGTAACGCCGCGTATGCCGACCTCTCAGTGAACAAGGTGAAGCTGTCGATTCGTTGTTAATGTCGACCTGATGCCCGTATTCGTATGTTTATATTAGGTCACGGTGTTAACTGCTAAAAGGTACAAAATCCTCATAGCTTTAAAAGTTGGTGAACAATAATATTGCGTCAGAATTACGGGCTCATTGACCTGAACTCTGGAACAGCAGTGTATTTTCCTTTCGTTTGCGCTGATTTTTGTCCTGCTCTGTATCAAAGGACAAAGTTGACCCGGCGAGGAAGCTTAGCGAAGTGGTCAATGACTTCCGACACGCTGATATCGACATTTCTGTGGGCGTAGAGAAGTGCCAGGCCTACCATGCGTTCCTCAGACATCGTGTAGCGTGAGTAGTTCTTAAGTAACCTCATGCTTGAAAACGTTCTCTCTGCATTGGCAGTGGTCACTGGAAGGGTGACTGGAATATGGAGTAGCTTGTACACATTCGGATAGAACATGCTGTCGCAATGAGAGAGGGCATCGGTTCCTGTACTGGGGCGATGGTTTGCTGCTTCGTTCGTCCACTTTGTCCACCATAGTCGCAGTTCTCCCAAAGCAGCCTTCGTTTCGACGTCATGCGCAAAAACTGTCAGGAGATTTTCTGCTCCTTTCTCCCGATCATCTTGAATTGGTGGTATTGAGGATGGTAGAATTACTGAAAAGTACTTTAGAAGTGTCCTGTGCTTTTCGAACCGTTGGTTTACCTGAGCTAGTACGTGGTCCATGAACTTAATGAACAGGGTACTGCGAAAATATTCTTCCGCGCTTTCGAACGCATTGCTCCCAAGGTTTTGCTTCCGGACACCGGCTCGACGGCTGGTGATCTGGTGACGGCTGGTGCTTCTCGATGCTGGGTCGAGAAGCACTGCATCGTGCTCCTCGACCCAGCACATTTCGCATAGTTCCAAGAGGCGCTGCCTTGTAGACTCAGTACAGCTCAAGCTTATCATTTTTCGCAAAACGTGTGAGCGGCTAGAAGATTTATGGAAAAAGACTGACGCCGCCTTTAGAGTCCGAGAACAGTTTCGGATGTCTGTGATGGAGCATGCAGCACACAGAAGTAGATTAAGGGAGTGACTGGTGCAGTGAGTGTAGAGTGCGGCTGGATATGTCTCACGAACAGCAGTTTGAACACCATTCGTTTCGTATTTAGTATTCTGTATTTAGTTGTCGCATTGACAGCGAAAACAGTGAGGCACGGAATGCTAAATAATGTTTTGTTGTGTTCTTTTACGCGCGATTTTTTGTAACCACGGAAAACAACACGCGAAAAAAAGTATTCGCGCCTTGCGCTAAATAAATGTGAAAAATAATCCCTGGGGATTAACAGCTCATCTGAACTGGGGATGAAAAGATCATTCGCATGCGGTGTATGAGTGGACCGACTATTCGTCTGGCGAGGTGATCTGTGAGGACCAAAAGTCGCCTTGTAGAAGTACTGCTAAAAAAGAACGGATCCCTGAGGTTCTTGGACCTGAGGCTCAGACCTGTTCGAGTAGCCATGTATGCTGGAGATATGAGCCTCGTGCAAAAAAACCTGTGCTGCCTTTTTGCCTCTGCACACAGCAAGCTGGTCCAGTGCGGAATAGCTCTTGCCTGTTTTACACAACGCACTGACCAAGCCTTGCTACCATTTGATGCAAGAAAGCTTCTGCGGGAAATTGCTCGTTTGAAGGCAGCTGGATATCCACGCCGCCTGGTGGTATCTGTTTCAGAGAAGTTGCGCAAGTGTTCGAAGATCAGTGACACGTGCACTGATTCGCAGGCAACAGTTCGTAAGAAGGTGGCTGTGATTCCATACCTGCATGGTATATCACACAATCTCAAAAAGATTGGTCTAAGAGCGGGGATTTCGGTTGCGTTTTCTGCGCCTAATAAATTTTCGCAGTTATGTGCCAGAACCTGTCCGGTAAGAAGGCCTTCCAACAGCTGTAAAATTAGGCACCGAAATGAATTTGTTGGATGTGTGAGGGGCGTAGTGTATAACATACCTTTGTCCTGCGGTCAAAGCTACGTCGGACAGACAGGCAGATGCCTGAATGTGAGATTGCTCGAACACAATCAGACAGTGAAAAAAGGTTGTGATGGTTTCTTGGCGGCTTATTGCGCGGAATGCAAATGCGTGCTTTTATTTGACAGTTCATCAGTGTTGGCAACTCACCCTAAGGATAGCACCGGGATCATCATTGAGGAGGCAGCGATTGCTAATAGAAGCTGCGTCAGCAAGCCATCCATTGCACTAACAAAAAAACTGGATTACTTAAATTCACCCGCACGTGTTGGTCCCGCGTAGTTTTGCTGTTTTTTGTTTACGTTTTCCTCTTGTGCGTTGACTGATAACGTTGTAATCACATGTGACAGGTATATATCTGTGTGTTGCTTTAAGAAACGATAGTTGGAAGTTAGCGCTTGTACTCGTCGTTTCTTTGTCCGCTGTGCACTTTTTGCGCTAAAGTTTTAGCAGTACGGAATATCAAGTAGCCCGCTCCCACACCTTGCTTTGTAGAAGTAAGTGCACGGAGAGTAAATGTTAGACCCGGGGACGTTAGTCCTTAAAAAAATAATGTACTTAAACGTGCGTCGCCTTGTAAACCTTTTAGGTTAGGAACAACACAATGGCAGACGCCGGCTGCGTGAAAGTAAGGTAAAAATAGGAATAATCGTACCAGAGTCAATTTTCTTTTTATTGTTCAAAAAAGAAATAAGAGTGATACCCTGTTTCACAAACTGCATGGCTGAAAAAAATCTTGCAGAAAAGCCACCTTCCGGAACTTTTCAACTGTCCACGACATTGTCGTGCTCGAAAAAAAAAACATTTTAGACGACATCCTGGGTGGTTTTCGCTGAAGGTGGTTATTTCGGACGGCGGTGTATAATAGAACGAAAAAAATTAAAAATTTCAAGGGGGGGAGGTGGTGAGGAGGCTGAAGCCCAATAAATTCCACCCCCCGGGTGACGCCCCTGGTCGGTGGTGTATGAGAGCACGAAAAATTTCGGGGGGGGCTGAAGCCCCATAAGCCCCCCCCCCCCCCCTGGCTACGCCCCTGGTGATGACCTTATTCAAGAAATGCCAAGTACCCCTTCACATATGCATACAATTTCGTGAAACGTGCGTGCGTTCTCCGTCCTAACGGATAAGTATACGCATATAACAACTGTAACGCAACTGTAACAACTGCAACCGTGACTGTAACGTACGTGCAGTGTGCCTGCTCGTGCCACTCGGCTGTGTATATATCTAAGGAAACTTTTCTGAATAAAGCTTAGTTGCGAGTAGCGCCTCTCCTGTGCATCTGTGTTCCTTCATTGTCCTATTCGAATTCGCGCTATCGAGTATTGAAGAATATAAGCACTATATATCACCTTACTGCGTCAGGTGTTTGGTAACACCTATGTTGCAGTTGGCATCGTTAAGCAACTGTAAACAACTGGTTATATAGCACATGTTCGACTCTTCACAATATGTGTCTGCGAATACAATTTGCACATTTCTCGAGCGTCATTCCGCTACGTCTCGCTCAATGTGAAAAATTCCTAGGCGTACTCTTTTCGCATAGGAATGGCAGACACCTCAAAATGTGACTCGTGCAATAGCAACGAAACGATAGAACATCTACTGTGTTTCTGTCGACGTTTTGTGAACGAACGAAACGTTCTGCGCGATGCGCTGAACAAGTTAGACGACAGACCGTTTTCCGAAGAGAAGATCCTCGGATCGTGGCCCTACGCATCGCAGGCCAGCAAAGCGACGCGAGCATTACTGCTGTTTTTAAAATCGACCGGCTTAAACGACCGCTTGTAGGCATTCAATGGACAGGTGCATATGTACCCTGACAGTGCCTTCTTCCCTCTTCTTTCTTTCTTTTAATCCCTTCATCCCTTCCCCCCAGCGTAGGGTGGCAAACCGGACGCGCGTCTGGTTAACCTCCCTGCCTTTCCTTCATTTCCTTCCTCCTCCTCCTCCTGCGACACAGCCACCTTCGTGCGCCTGCTTCGCATAACATCGATTCCCACGATACGTGGGATATGTCGAATTTTTACTCAGATCGTACAGCCGTTTAATTTTTTTATGGCTGTCGTCGTAATGGTACACTTGCTCGAGTACATCCACTGTAGCAAAAACAAAACTTTTGCTGTGCCGTAAGCTTATTCTCGTCATCGTCTTAGTCGTGTTTCTTCTGTTGTATCAAGCGCGTCTGCATCACGCACACACAACTTTTTGCTTTATATAAACACGTTGATTCTTTCGTCCGTTCACTACGGCTTACAATGGCGGTGTCTGCGCAAAATGTAGCGTTATTCTTTTATAAAACAGTTGCGCTTTCGACCTGCGTTTAATTAAGGCAGTCGAATTTACTTCGTAGTTGTTAAAGGGGTCATGAAGCACCCCTTGGGCTGATTGAAAAAACACATCCTGCGGAAAGCTGACACGGCTATGAACTGCTCTGCCAAATATTACAGTCGTGCGCGCCGCGTAATGGCCACAAGCGGAGCGCGAAGTTGCCGTTTCCCCAGGCACCCTCTTTTCAAACAGAGGCCGGTTCTCACTCTCGTCGGTGGGCGGGGCGTCTGTCCGCTGTACGTCGCAAGAGACATAGCATGCTTATTGGCCGATAGCCGACGTAAATCGAGAGCGGCGTTCGGATCAGATGCGCTTCTTGCCGCGGGGTGCCGCCACTTGCCGGCGCCGCACTCCTCAGTACACGGTAGCCGCACTCGCGCAAGCGAATCACAGCGGGAGAGCGATCGCGTTTCATGACGCGCGCTGGCGTAACTTCTTTCCCCCATGCCATCCCTCCCTGTCTAGCTTCCAGTGCGCTCGTCGGCACGACAAAAGAGAGAAAGCGCTGGGAGCGTGCGCCAAACCCCCGTAACTCCGCTGATTCTTGACGGATTCGAGAAATTTTTGTGGCAATCGATTCGGGAGGCAGTACACTCCGATACTGAGGTCATTAGATCATTACTTGGAAAAGTGGTTCATGACCCCTTTAATATCTCTTTTACAAAGGACATAATCTCTAGCTAAATCACGACTTCTATCGCTTCCGCCAAAGAAACCATAGGTTGAACACCGGTAATAGTCCCCATGAAGCAATCAGTGTAGTACGTTCAGTTAGTGAGTCGGCTATAGAAGACGCAGTAGCAGTGCTGCACTCAGAGAGTAATACCACGAAACAATTTTTCTGCTACAAGCAAGCAGAAAAATTCTGCATCCTGAGTGTACAAAACCCACAATACCCGGTATTGGTACCCGGTACCAAGCAGTATTCATTATTCACCGGCAATCTCTCCGTGTGTTTGTTGGCTAGAGCCATTAACCGCTTCATTTTGCTTAAATCAGGGTCGGTTACTAGGCGACCCAGTTTTAAAGAGCCTGCTTCCTCACAGCTTCTTAAATGGTTAGACACGACACGGTAAAAATAATTACCCGACAAATCAGCGAGCAAGAAAACCCTGCTACGTTTAAGCAGCGCCAGTGCTCATGGCCTTAGTTAGGTGAATTAGATTCGCAGTGAAGAACTAACATTGCAGAAAAACAAAAAGGGATCCACAATGAACATTTCGCTTTCTTTTTTTCTCGACCTAGAGTGTACGAAAATGTGCTGCCAAGCATTGCAAAACTGAAAGCAATCTCGTGGTCTTGCTTATAGCGCCTCGTGCTCTTTCATGCTTCATTTTTAGATACTTCAGAATTCTCAGCCGCATACTAGAAACAAGGATGCTATTTCTCAGTGCATGTTGCGCATAGAAGCGCATTTGAAATTGAAACTTGCTGTACATTAGAGAAAGAAGCCGACAGCTTCGGAGAAGAGCGTTTGCAGTCATGTAGATTCGGCGTTTGGTACTAATGAGCACTCTTCTTCAAGTAATAAAATTTGATGAAAGTGACTACGCTCTCAATAGCGTTCTTGCAAGAAATGTGTTCTCGAATGATAAATATTAATATATACAGTGTCAGCATCACCGCGATTCAATGCTTACTGCCGTAGTTAGCTGTTTTATAGGGTTGGACAAAGGCGTTTGCCATGAAGAGCTCTTTCCAACAACACATTTTACTGCCGTGGCAGCTGCAAGGATACTTCAGGATAGATTTTTGCTCAACTCACATGTACCTAATAAAATCGAAGTGCGATGAGGTCCTATCGTAGCCGGCGCTCCGCAAGCAGTGTGACTGCAAGGAAAAAGAGTTTGAAAGTGATCCCCATAATGATGGCGGCTTGATTGTCACCACTTTTGTTCGACGTTGAAGCCCACGTGATCAGATACGCATAAAGCTGAGTATGGCGAGGGCGAGAGCGCAGAACCGTGATAATGCAGGCACAGGGTGTTTAATACTATCGTCTACGAAAGGTTTCATTCGACAGATGTGCAGTCTTCGGAAACTTTTAGTAGTACAAGTGCTTGAGCAGGATTTACGAATATATAATATAGCGTTGGGATTAAAGTCTGTATGTTAGAGCTCAACACGTGTCTCAAATGGTCTACAAGGAACTAAAAAAAAACTACTTGAAATGATGCGACGGAGCGACTCTTCCGAAACGTGATACTCGTGATAGCGCTCTGACATCACTGAAGGAGGACTTATTTTCACCTTGTTCGCACACAGTCGTTTTTTGTTTCTTCTAGTGCGTATTCTTCCGCGATCGAGGAACACGAGAACTGTATCCGAAACTTCGCCGTATTTCGTCCGCTTAAGTCAGTGATGCAATGTTCAATATATTCTGCGCGTGTAATTCTCTACCTCTTGTGGCGCAAACGCCCCGGTCTCCGTCCTGGCAAATCTAACATTATTGAACCGGATCCAAGGCGTAAAAATCTGATCTCCTCATGACAGACTATGTGCCACGAAGGCAAAGACTCGAGATGTTCGCAGCGACGTATAAGTCGATTATCATAACTAGCCATGCGTGTGCAGCGAAGGCACATAAACCGTCTACATCCACTGCATTCGCGTATTGACTTTTCTCCTGTGCTTTCTATGTTCGGCAAACATAAACCACCGATGCGGAGACGGCCAGCGTGACCTTTTGCCGTTTGCCTTTGCTAAAGCATTTTCTGATGTAATGCCTCCTTACATAAAAATGCGTTGTGCGGAACAAGTCTGCGCTCTGGCTCTTGATCATAAATCGTGGAGTTCAAAACGACGGCACCGGTGACAATACAGTTGCGCAATGCTGGCCTCTTCAATCGATATACGAATTGTGTTTCACTAAATGAAGAAGGCGCAGCTTGTCTCGAGAAAGATCGTGTGCTTATGTGTAGGCTTTTGCTTGTTTATCTTCTCTGCGATGTTGAACGTTTTATCGCAAACAGACTGAAAGATATTGCCATTTAGAAATGCATTCGGTATAACGGCTCTTAGATACCATTTGAATCAGGGTTAGTGTCTAAGTAGATGCCGTAAGGTAAAGTAACGCAGTCAAGCAAAAAGTCTAGAGTTTTAAGTAAACTACGTCGACTTTTCTTGTAAGATATAACAGGGTCAGGGCGAATATATCTTTAAACGTCTCTTTGTGGCTGTGAGTGCTTCCTAGTCAGTTAAAAAAAATACACCATCTCCCATATTAAAGTTATTTCAATCAATCAATCTTCCATTAAAGGGAACCATGTGGGGATGCGAAGGAGCGCATGGGACGACTTAAAGTTCCGTTCATCACGGGCACCTTGCTCGATGTTAACGCGTCCTTGCTAGTGGAGCACACCATGAATTCACTGTAGTTGCTGTTGCTGTTACTCGTCCCCAACTCTTGTTGGAGCACGCCACGCGGGTTCATCGCGCGTCTGCAGAATCTCGTTCGTCGATGCCATCACGCGATTGCTGAGAGAGTGTAAGGGGGAGAGGCCACAGCGTCTTACCCAGCCCCTTACACAGGCCCGAACGCGCTAGCGCGTGCCAGCACACGTGATTTTGTCTGCGTTACGCCAAGCTAGGACAGCATACAGTCGCCCGGGCCCCTAAAGTGGTCTGCACGTATCATCATCAAGGCGGTCGAAGAACAAAACGAAGAAGACTTCGCCTTGGCGCGAGCGCGCGCTTAATGTGTTACAGATGGATATGGTAGGTTTTAGAAAGCGGACGGTCGCCAATGGAACAACGGACAAAGCCCAGCGCAATAGCTGCTTCGCATCTAATCTCGGCTTCAATCCACGCCGTAAAGGTGTTTGGCATTTTCTCATCTGATGCACCAAAGTAACGTAGTCATAAACGATTGATCGACGTCGTTCTGTGTATCGATATTGCTGTTCTCTTCGTCGCTTATTGATTCCATTCTACCCTACGGGAGTCCTGTGCGTGCGTGGCCTTCTCATAACGCTGTCATAACAGAAATGAAACCACTTTCTAGGCTGGTTCTTCTTTTACATGTGAAAGTGTATTGACGTGACTACATGCTTCGCACGCTGCAGTTGTCGCTTGACGGCGAGTTCAACCTATGCGACCGTAATCTCAGCTGGGAAACGCACGCGCCGAACGTTGTGTTTCGCATCGTCAGGTCGCACCCTACCATCTGTCCTCAGATCTTCACGCTTCTTTTATGCTTTTCTTTATTGAAACGAATACCGAAACATGTCTAGCATGCGTAATTCTACTGGAGATAGGGACATTTCGTTTCAATTCGTGAAATTCTTTTCTGTCGATTGTTCTCTCGACGGAGACCTGGAATCCAAGTAAAGTACAGCTTTACTATAAAGAAATCCTGAAAATGCGGCTGTTGCTAAGAGCTTGCTGCAGTCTCCATGAGATGTATGAGTGCATGACTTGGTATTGAGATATATGTTACTATAGCGGCACTTCGCGTTGGCTTTTGTTTCGATGTAGGTGTATGCGTATGTTGGATCTCGAAGCGTTGCCAGTTTTCCACTTTAATGGTCAAGTATGGATGATTCGAACTAGTCATCTAACCGACAAAGTAATGTGTTCGTTGACAAGCATGAAATGCGCCAAGTAATAAACTATATTGTGCAGAAATTACAGCAGTACAGAAATACTTTGGGCAGGTAGTAAGCGCAATCGGAACCATCAGACTGAAGTAACGAACAAGAATGGCGTGGAGTGCATTAGACAGGCATTCAGATAATGAATGGTAGTTTCTTAAGAAAAAGGTATATAATAGCTTCATCGTACCAGTGCTTACGCGTCGGAAACCTGGAGGCGTAAGCAAAGGGTCCAATTTAAACTGAGGACGACGCATCGAGCCATGGAATGAAATGTGAGAAGTGTATAGCCTTAAAAGACAAGAAGAGAACAGAGTGAGTCAGGGAACAAACAGGTGTTAAGGACATCTTAGTCGAAATGAAGAAGAAATGGGCATGGGCAGGACATTTAGCGCGCAGGCAAGATAACCGCTGGTCATTAAAGGGGCCCTGCAACACCTTTCTTAGTTATATTGGAATAGTCTCACTATTGACGTATGACTCTTCACGAGTCATATGCCGCAAAAATTTTTCGAATCCGTCAAGTCTAAGTGGTGCTACCAAATTACAGAGATCACGTTCCGCAGCTTTCTCCCTCAACTCAACGCCGCGAGCGCGCGGAGAGCATGGCGGAGAGCTAGGGAGCGAGTCGAGGGAGCGAGCGCAGACGAGCGAGGCTCCGCCCAAGAGCGCCGGCGGAAATTTTTTCTTCATTTTTTTTCTCTCTGACGTCTGGGCGCAACCACGTGGTCTGTGCCGCCACTTCCGGTCGGCTTGCGTGCGTCGTTCTCGTCGAGCGGAGTCGATCGCACTGCGTATCGCGCGTGCTTGAAAACTGCGCGTCGGTTTGGTAATGTTGGGTGTGCACCTCGAACGCCGTAGTGTTTTCATCGATTTGCCAACCATGGAAGCAAACCTGCGCGCTCGTTTGGAACGAATGACAGCTGAGATCGGTTTCGGCCCATACTCCGATACACCGCCTCGTAAGACGGCACTGGCAGACGACCCCGAAGCGCCGCCATTACCGGACGCCAGCATTGTTATCTTAGACATGCTGCACGGCTGCCTCGGTCGATCGTGAGAACGCGCAGACGATGCAGTTCCCAGCTGACGAGGCAACACTCGAACGGCTGCCACTCTCAACGGCAACCGGCGATGGTCAAAAGCACAGAAATATTCACGTTTTCGGCACTGCGCATGGCGAAGAAAACGGAACCACGCAACTACGAGCAGACGAGCTGTCGGTGAGACCGGAACTGCTAATATTAATGTTTGTTCGGTGTTTGAACGGCATAACACAATATAAACATACATATTATCTACTTATTGAACTCAAAATTAACAACGAAAGTAATAATGAGGGTGTTATCGTGATTATAACATCAGCCAATGGTGGAACTGCCGACAATCGCGTCATATATTGCGGACTAATACATCATTTGTCGAGAGAAGAGGGAGCGATTTTCAGCTGACTTTGAGAATTTATTGTAAATTCCAGGCCGTGCGCATTGCTATAATATTTGGCTCGCGTGTTCTCAGGAGCCTCGACTACCGATCGGCAGCGCTTTTTGAGCATGCTCGAAAAGTGTTGCAGGGCCCCTTTAAGAGTAACTACTGGATGCCTTGAGAAGGCAAGCGCGCAAATGGGAGGCAGAAAGTTGGGTGGTTAGATAATGTAAAGAAGTTTGCGGGGATAAAGCACAGGAATTGGTACACTTTCGAAACACGGGAGGCGCCATTACCCTACAGTGGCGTAGTCAGGCTGATGATGATGATGCGGAAATCGAAAAGAAATGTAGAGCAGAGTAGCAACGGCAGCTGCCGTTAGCTTCGACACGAAGTATTTCTCGCTCTCTGCGGCGTTAGAAGCTCGATATCTTTGGGCCACCTTAACATACTAAGGTGCCTCCAATTTCAAATTGCCCTGCATATCAAGGCTGTGGCTCGATCTCGTGCCATATTCGAGAAATATCTCTCCCATGTGTTGGATCTCATGCTTTCCACCATTCACCAATATCAGTCTCTGGCTGTATAATAGTGATGCAAAACTATCGGTAAATTGACTATCGATAGTATCGATAGTTTCTTTGAAACTATCGATAGTGTAAATAAACTATCGATAGTACTACTATCGATAAACTATCGATAGTCGAATCGGTAGTAACGTCGGTAATATTACTAGCGATATTACTGCCACGCGTGTTTATTGCTTTGTTTTGATGTATTCGGGTTTCACCCACAGACGGTTAGCAGCATTTGACGTAGACCGCGCCGATGTTGGAGAAGCTTCGCGATTGTTTGACATTTTAAGATTACGTGCCCGACGCGAATATTCAAGTTTATTCGAGAGCTTACGCGAGCACCAGCGATAACGCTGGAAGGTTTGATGACTGATGTACAAAAGACAAAGCGTTCTACCGATTATCAGATTACTCGACGGCCGGCGACTGTTCTCGCCTATCAGTGCGCAGCGTGTATCGCTTGTATTCTGAGTTTTGATTTTCTGGGCACAAGTCCGACCAAATAAAGAGCTTCGTATTTCCCAGTGTTGCTGCAGCATTATTCACAGTCACAACCATGTGACAAACTATCCATAGTGGCGCGAATAACGATGCTGTTGCTGGCTGGCCATATTGCCAAAATATTCGCGATAGCCTACTATTAGCTTCGCTTAATTTATGAGCAGATTTTTGGCGAAAGAAATTATTTGCGCAGTGAAAATGGCGGCATATGTCCATCAATAAATTCATATTTAAAAGCAACCACTTACATCTTACAATTACCAAGCTTTGTTCTTGATCATTTTTTTTACTTTGAAATCATAAAATGCAATATAAAACTGAAGCCGCGCAGTTCCACCCCATGCAACAGCTTCGTTTCCGCTACAGCTGAATAGTTTGACTTTATGATCATCTGTCAGCGAAGCACTCTGGTGAAGAACACAAGCATCTCAACTTTCTTGCCCTTCATACTGCTTCTCCGGCTCCATTATGTACAACGCGCGCGGGAAACCAAGTTTATTCTGCAATGAGTTCGCGCTGTTGATTTTAAACTATCGATAGTACTTACTATCGATAGCGCTATCGATAGTATATTTTACCATCGATAGTTCGATAGTGACTCAGCTATCGATAGTATCGATAGTACCATCGATAGTTCTCCATCACTACTGTATAATCTTAGCAGTGTCGAGGAAGTATCGACGCCATAGTTTCATTGCAGAAATATTTACCTGGTTATCGTCTCTATCTGTCGTTGGATAGAAGCGATGAGTCGCATCTATCTGGTTAATGACACCAAGAAAAACCATGATTATAACTCGTATCGGCATAGGCGCCTTTAGATGAGGACGAGGCTTAGTTTGTTAGGGTGTACTGTCCTATAAAGTGGATTGCCAGTGCCATACAAAGACGTGACTATTACGCCACATGTGCAACAGTGCCCGCCACCAAACACGATTTTCGTACCGCGCCGCACGTCCGTTATTGCAGGGATAAGCAGCAATTGCCCAAGGAGACTGCCCTCATCAACGTGATACAATGCGGTGATTCCAATTTCTTTCCTTCGCGTACCGAGACCAGAAACGCAGCGTCAGTCGATAAACAAGCAAGGTAAAGGAAACGGGCGAACCTCAGAGCAATGACCTCACGGAACAACAAACCGAATGGAACCTCAAAGACAAGGCAAAATAGAGGCCCAACATATTGCTGAAGTTGCGTGGCAGCAGTTCCCGCCGCTTATGCATCATTAGGTATTATCGAGCTGGAATATGGAGCCAGAAAACCGGGTTGCTCTACTGTATTATTCCGCGTTATAGAAGAGATAACAAGCGCTCGTTCACGCATGCGCGTACATTGTAGATGTTTTTGTAGGTTTATTTTGTACGGAGTTAAGGAAATAACACAGGAGAGATAGAAAAGGCAGGGATGTTAACCAGTTTAGCACAGCTACCCTGTATAGGAGAAAGGGATGGGGGAGATCGCCTAATTGCAAGTCTGTGGACTAGGTGGAATTAATTTCTTTAAGTGCCACCGTACTTATGTCTCCAGAAACTCTCCCACTTGCAGACTTTCACGTAGCATCTGTTCTGTTGTTCAATGTGACTTCACTCGACAGAATCGCAGCGGCCCTTTGTGGATGACAATGCGAGGAAACCTACGCCATTAAGAAATTAGTCTTGAAAAGCACTTAGCTGAAAGCTAATTAGGCAGTCCTTCGATGTTTGCAGCTTAGGGACATATATGCCTGGACACAAGGCAATTGTATGTTTTGGTTTGAGTGTTCGCGAATTGACTTAACCATGTGCTTCCGGGTCCTCTGGAAAAACATGCGTTGTCGAATATATACGCAAACGTTATTCGACAACATCTGGAAGTCGATTCCTCATTGTGGAGTGTGAGTGTAACCAACGTTAAAAGCTATTCCAGAGGCCAGGTATAAAGATGAATCAACTGAAGGGTCGATGAAATAAAATAGAATGCAACGTCGAGCTTGAAATCATTTGAGAGATGAATGCTTATAATAGGTAGTAGATGGGTCTTGAGATAATTAGAGAAGTGATTGCTCAGATAATACGAGCAGCAAGTGACGGTCGAACTCTGCCTCTTCTTCTTAACGCCTCATGTTTCTCGTGCAAAATGCGTATCCCGATGCTGCATTGCCAATACCGCCATATTGGCTTTTTCGTCAGATGTAACGACGTATTCAGGACGAGCATAGTCGGATAAATCCTCCCGTGAACAAATATACTGCTCCCCGAAGCAGGCTGGCCTATTCCGAAAGAGGTGTTGTTCGCTGGCGTGCTGTCGTCTTTTCGCTTGTGCGAATGTCTGTAATATATTGGTGTTCTCCGGCACGTTTGCTATCCAGGCTGCTTTGTGGTGGCAGGAACCTTCTCCTAGCACGCTCGCCATTTTACAGCGAGGCTGAACCGATGCATCACTTTCGGAGCAGTGCTGGGAAGTTACGGAATCAGTGTGCCGGCTAACGCCCAATGCAGTAAATAAAAATTTTTAACAAATATATAAAGAGTGTGTAATTATGCACAATGCTCCGAACACTCGATTTGTTAGATAAAGGACAAATTTTTTGACGAAGCTCATCATCATGCGAGGATCATTCAAGCTCTCTCAGATGAGTCGGACGCTTCTTAGACATTTCAGCAATTATTAACTCTAAATTTGGCGTTATTGTAACGCCAATTTTTAATATCCTTGCACAAAATCAAGAATAATGTACTGTACTTAAAGGAGCCCCGCAACACTTTTTCAGCTTGGTCGGAAAACGCTGCCGATTGGTAGTCGAGGCTCCCGACAACACGCGAGCCAAACGTAATAGCGCAGCGCTCGGCCTGTAATTTTCAATAAATTCCTAAAGTCAGCTAAAGATCGCTTCCTCCTCTCTCGAAAAATGATGCTATTTACTCAAGATCACTGCGTCACGGCCTCGAGTTCCGCGCCATTGGCTAACATGAACATGGCGCGCTCGATAGTTACTGCGGCCGCCGCGGGAGGCCGCCGCTTGGCCGCGCGCGCACGCGCGATCGCACTGAAAGTACGCCGTGTGTACGAAGATAAAAAAAGAAAAAGTGCTCAAGTTCACGAGGGGCGCGTTACGTAGCTGCCTCCTCCGTGCCATCCCTCCCTGCTTAGCTTCCAGCGCGTACTCGTCGGGACGAGAGAAGAGAGAAAGCAATTACAGCGTGCGACAAATCTCTGTAAATCCGCTCGTACTAGACGGATTCAAAACATTTTTGCGGCGGTCGATTCGTGAGGCAATAAGCTCCTTTAGTGAAGCCGTTCCATGGCTACTTGGAAAAGTGTTGCAGGGCCCCTTTAACGTAATTTTAATGCTAATGACGCGAATCGTTAAAACAGGGCTCTTGCTCAATTTCTTTTTCTGGGCGTGTCCTGATCAAACAAATGCAACATAAAGCCGAATAATTATATATAGGTGCAACCTTACGTTAGAATTCCACGCAGATGCACAATGATTCCCCGCATTTTTGTGAAATTAGGGATTCGCGAAATAATATTTCTGGTAACTGCCACCCATCGTTAGAAAAGCGACATGTCTCGCGCATTCGTGAGCTCTATAGTGCATGTAGGTTCAGGAGACGGACTGAGTGAATTCGCGCCTCGTATCTCCTCTAGGCTGTTCACCTTCATGGCATTTTCCTTCAACATGTATACCCAGGGACAAGATTGTCATGAGTAAATGCGAAATGTCACCAGGAACAATAAATCGTTTGGCTGGAACAAATGGACAATTTACGAAGTGGCGAGTCATGAATGGCTGACTAAACGCACACGTCAAAACTTTTTTTGAAGGCGTCTAATCAGCTATGCAGGTTCTAAGAGGTCGACGTTAATATCTGTTGCAAAAAGCATTGACATAGCCTTGGCATCGCTGTTATTGCGGCCTTGGATCCTCATTGGCCCTGGATGAATGCTGAACAAAACGCAGGTCGATTAATCGTTTCTGCAGCCTTCGTGTTCTTGATGGACTGATGTCAAAGGGGCTCAAAGAAGTGGCTGCGCTCCCACGCTAAACTCAAGCGGCTTGTGCGGCGACAGCACCACCGGCTAGAATGCGTGTCAGGCTCTAGCCATGATCAGCTGCATGTCGGCTTTGTCGTTTTTGATACATTGGCACGGCTAACAGACTCACGCTTCCAGTGACCCATTTACTGGACACTGATAATTACCCATGTATCTGCAGTCTACGTCATTTATAGTGAGAGGGTGCCTATTTTTAGGCCTTATAGGAGGAGCAATGTTTATATCAGAGTAATGAAAGCTTTGGAGGTTCACATAAATATGGCAGGCTTTGAGTAGCCCGCTCCGCAGGGTCCTTGATTTCAATGACTACAATGACTACACATTACCTGTAAGTGAGACATGCTACTCTCAGAAGCATGCCACCCATTGCTATACTTTTCAAGTTTGTGCCCATGGTAGTTGTGAATTTTCACGCTGCAGACCACTCACCAAGCCTAACCATGCTCCCTCACTCCTCTAACGTAGCCTAAAGCTTACAAATCTTCCCGACACAGGTGTTCTTTAAAATGCGAATGCATTTCTTAGTCGGGGGTTGTCCTGCGTCCCTGGCCGGCGTGCGCACAGGTGTTATCTCTCTGCGCGCGCTCCTCCTCGCCCCTAGCAACAGCTGCGCCGCGCCTAGCAACCGGAGCAGGTGGTGAGCGGCGGAGGGTAAGGGAGAGGAGGAACGCGCGGGCGTGTGATGGCGCTCGCATCGCGGAGCAGCGGAGGGTAAGGGAGAGGAGGAGTGTACCCGGTGAGGGCGCTCGCATCGCGGAGCTCGCTCGGCGGAGAGAGAGCTCGGGTGCTCCTCCTCTCCGCGCTCGGACCTATATATATCATGCACGGAGCACGCGCTTTGGTGTCTTGATAGCGATGGAAGTCGGTGAAGTCGAATCTCTCACGGCAACGATACCACTAGGACGAAGTGTAACACAATGCAACTCGAGCATTACGCCTCTACGTGCACACTCTCGTCTCTCTTCATTAATTATTCGCACACTCATCGGGTGCACCCAAACGCATTCGCATTTCCTCACGATCCCCTTCGGGGAGGTGTGGTTTTTTTCAGTTCGCTGTTCACAAGCAAGCATACGATCACTTTCTGAACCAAGTTTCGCAATACCCAATGACGTTCTGATTTTGCTCTGTGGATCTTTTTAACCACCACAGAGCACCTCTCTCGGCCACACTAGGTCAGATGGAAAACCACGCACTCAAATTCTCTGGTACTGACCTACATGGACTTAAGCGCGAGTCATTATAAAGTCGTTGTTGCGTTATCTCAGATATACCTGAGTGTGCAGCACAATGTGAATGCGTGCTGTATAGGATCTTTGCGCGTTAGTCACACATTACGTTGTCATGACGACTTTGTGGCGTCTTCATTGGTTGGTGTCCTGTTTGATTATTTTTCAGACTGTCATTCCCTCTTCGAATTTTACCCGATAGCCAAATCGCAATCGTAGCAAGAGGCCACGAAAGCCCTTTTGTGCTTCTTGAGGACCACCGGACTTCACTAGCGACTGTGAACTAAGAGCGCGAGTTCGTGTTGTGTAGTTTCAAGCTAACTGTTCATCCATCTATTTCTTATTCTTATTCTTTCTTCTGTACCCTTTCCTTTCTATTATTTCCCCTTCCACCACCTCAAGTGTAGGGTAGCCAACCGAGCCAAAGCTTGGTTAATCTCCCTACCTTTCCTCTTTGTTTCTCTCTATCTCTCTTTATCTGTTTAACATCTATGTTGTTCCTTTGCCTATCATCACTCTCTCTCTCTCTCTCACTCACTCGCTCTCTATGGAGCGTCTCTTGAAAATTTATTGCATGTGTCGGTTGCAGTCCCAGCCTCTTGGATCACAGCACTGATATTGTTAGTGTCAAGACGACTGGAAAGCACCGTAAAGTTAACAATTTACGTAGCTATGTATCTAACAAGAAAAGTACTGTAAATTAATAATTATTTAGTCACTTCAACATACAACTAGTTAATATGTAGTCATTGAAGTTATTTAGCTAATCAAAGAACTGTTCATTAACCAAGCTGATGTTATAGCGACGGCAAGAAAATCCTTCATATTGGAAGACCGGTCGAAAGACAAAGTTCAGAGAAAAGTTACGTCACCCTCACTTTCTCGGGCTCGTCGTAAGTTCGCGAACACCTGTGTAATAAGGCGCGTCATTCGGCGTACGCAAAGGGACTATGCAGCAGCTCGTTTCTTTTTCCTACGCAGCACGGACACCGCTTTAATTCGCACGGCTGAGTCATACTGGCCGTAAAGCATAGCGCTCCCTGGTCGGTCCGTAGCTAGTATGATGATTCTCGGGAGACGTGTTGTATAGCCACGACCGACCCGTGGACCTGTTGATGGTTCTCGCAGAAATGGAGAAATGGAGAAGTAGGAGGGAACTAAGTCGCAGCTATAAAAGAAAGGTGAACAAAAAAGAAGAGATGCGAAGTTATTAACTCCTTGTTGTTTTCTAGCTCTTCTTTTTCGCACGCGAAAAATAAAAGGCAGGGTGACCTGAAGGTTTCTCTTATGCTTCATGTGGAAGAAAGGATGTCTGAAGAAAATGCCTCAAAGCAATCAAGAACTTTCAGCGAATACCATTATATACATAGGATAACTTGTTTGATGGCCATTTTCGCCCTTAGGTGAACCTATTGCTTCCGTGCTGGTAAAGCTGTCTCTAATAGCATATTGGCGCATATATCTTCCTAATACTCGCAACTATCAACTCAAACTAAAATTTTAGTTTATTACACTTTAAGGCACACGCCAAGAGTGTAAATTCAACTGATCACATGGTCCTTGCTGAACTGAAAAAGGAAATAGACCGTCATCTTTTTTTTCCGAATTCCTATCATTTTGTTGAACTTTGAAAGCGTGCCTCGTCCACTAAGGCTATTACTACATCTTAAGTGTTGATCGCAGAATTAACCAAGGCGAGACAAGACAAAGGGGACACACACAGGCCCTAACTTTCAACAAATGATTTACTTGAAACCCGATCATACAAATTTATACAATGAAAAAACCAATACTCAGGCATGCGCACTTATAGTTGCATCGAGGAAGACTAGTTCTTTGTTTGTCAATGATAGTAATGGTGTATTACCGCAATCTCGGCCAAGCCTATGAATTGTTGCTGATTCGATCACTAATCGAGTGGTTTCGTCATTGGTTATGCAAAATGAAACACTTACCAAACCGGAACGCACCCGCACGTGCTACAATGTGTGGCTAAGCAGCTATCGCTATCCTTCCTTATATTGTTGCACTGTTCCCTGAGCTTGTCATTAAGACATCGCCCCGTTTGCCCTACGCAATGTCTACCACACGACAGGAGGATCTGGTAAACAACACCTCCTTAGCAGGGCACGTGACGTGCGCAGCTGTGATTCTTACTGTAACCAAGCCTTTCTTGAGCAGCTGGGTGGGTGCTTTTCCATACTTTCGCCAACTTATTTGAGGCCGTGAACACGACGCTAACGTTAGCCCGAGTACCCACCTTTTTTGTGTTGCGGGATATTCTGTGCAGATACGGCATAGCGGCAAAATGTTTTCGGCCATCAATATTACCTGTTCTTCCGGCATGGCGACTGGAAGGCGGTTTTCTGAGCAGGCATTCTGCGACCGATACAATAAGGTGATCGGGATATCCTGCTTGCCCCAGGCGAATTATCTAGCAATGAAATCTCGTCTCCAACAGACGGGTACAGGATTTTTTCGGGCGTTATCGAGGCAGTGTCACACAGTGGACCTTTTTACCAGTATCGAGTGGGAGAAACTGAAAAACAACAACGGCTTGATTCCCCTTGGTTCGTAAGAACGGGACGTGCGGTTGTCATGGAAATGAAATCGTACATCTGGGAACCTTACTGTACAATCCTCGCCCGGAAGCTCGTGGGTAAGCATGAGCGGCTGTAAGCAATCACGTGCCACTGTTAATACGCTAGTAGCTTCAGATTCGATGGAACATTTGTCTCACTTAATAAAAAACAGGTAGGCATCCACATATCGAAAACATTAAAGAACCTTTGTGCCGGTAAGACGTGTCGGGAGAACTCTGTTAAAACTGGCTACAATTAAATCGCTAAAAACAGGCACAATACAAGATCCAGTGCAGATACCTTGCTTTTGAATAAAAGGTTTCCCATCCCATTGGATGTAAGTCGAGTCGAGGTACTAGGCCAAAAGATCTAAAAGATGCCTGGATGAGATACCTGGTGCATCCTTGAAATCTACCCAGGTCCCAGCCAAACTGTTCAAGCTGATCTACCCAGGTCCCAGCCAAACTTTATGCTCTTGAGTAATGCATCACGGGGCAGGGAGTAAAAGATGTCCTTATTATCTACAGAGATGGCAGAAAGGCCTTCGTTGGAGAGCGGGGGCAGAAAGTCCAAAACATCCTGGAACTTTCTCACTAAGAATGGGTCGTCCACCTCCAAGATGTCAAGCTTGTCTTGTAGGAAGAGAGACAGGGCCTTCTGCCACGTGTCTATTTCGGATACAGTCACCCTAAGGGGAGATTCTGGCTTGTGCGTTTTGGCCTCAAGACATTCTTTTTTGTATTTCACAGTTTTTGTGAGCACGTTATCTAGATGAAGTCTCTTCCACATGCCCTTTGCTCTCTCTTGATGTTTGGCATGCGCACATCGACACGGCACTAAAAAAACCGCTTGGTTGTCTTTTCAAAGGAAAACACTGTGTGACATTACAGTAAACCCACCTTTCTTATCCGCGGCAACACAAATAACGAATTTTCTTTGAGATAGGACAAAACGCGTTTTAAAGGAACAATTGAGGATGTTTGCTTACATCGGTTCAGGACGTCAACTCCTTCAAAGATGCAACGCGCTTCTTCTGAACCAACGTCTTTGTGGGAGCCGCGACGCACACGTGAAAGCAGTTCAGGAGCAGATCGCCTAGGTTCCACTGCGAACATGGGTCCAAGGGAAAGGACGCACCGGACATCACAAGGAATATCCAAAGGTTCAACCGTGTGGATGACACTACTGTCTTTCGGTAGCTTCGGAGGCAACCGCGCACGGAGCACGAAGATCATGCGGCTCCAGGTAAACTCCGTGACCTGTTCAACGAAGCGGAGATAAATCCGAATCTGACATTTTGCCACCTCCTCGTTGATGCTGTCGAATAGCTGCGAAGATAGCAGCTGTCCATATACTCGAGCTTGTCTGTAGCACTCGGATTTCAGGATCTCGGTAATTTTTTTTCCATCTCCCATCGAAGCAATGTTGCCTTTCAATTCCTACCACTCAAAACTGGTAATAAGGTCCAATGTCTGACACTCGATAACGCCCTAAAAAATTCCTGTACCCATCTGTTGGAGACGAGCCTTCATTGCCAGATAATTCGCCTGAGTCAAGGAGGATATCCCGATTGCCTTATTGCATCGGTCGCAGAATGCCTGCTCAGAAAACCGCCTCCCAGTCGCCATGCTGGAAGAACAGGTAATACTGATGGCTGAAAACATTTTGCCGCTGTTCCGTATCTGCACAGGATATCACACAACATAAAAAAGGTGGGTACGCGGGCTAACGCTGACGTCGTGTTGACGGCCTGAAAGAAGTTGGCGAAACTATGCAAAAGCAGCATCCTAGCTGCTCAAGAAAGGCTTGGCTGCAGTAAGAACCACGGGGCACGTTACATGCCCTGCAAAGAAGGTGTTTACCAGATCCCCATATCGTGGGGTAAACATTACGTAGGGCAAACGGGGCGATGTTCTAATGACAGGCTCAGGCAACATTGCAACAATGTAAGGAAAGGTAGCGATGGCTGGTTGGCTACACATTTTAGCGCGTGCGGGTGCGTTCCGCTTTTTGATAAGTGTTTCATTGTGCGTAGGCACTATGACGAAACCATTCGATATTCATTGAATCAGCAACAATTCATAGACTTGGCCGAGATTTCGTCAGTACACCGTCACTAACATCGACAAACCAAAAAAACTAGCCTTCCTCGATGCAACAATTACTGCGCATGCCTGAGTATTGGTTCTTTTCATTGTATAAATGTGTGTGATCCGGCTTGAAGTAAATCACTTGTTGAAACTTAGCGCCTGTGTGCGTCCCCTTCGTCTTGTGCCGTCTTGCTTAATTCGGCGCTCAACACTTAAGATATGTCGTACCAACAAGGCTAGGAGTCAGCTCCTGCAAAATTGGTATTATTATATCACAGGGGAACGCCAGCCAGTCAGCGAACAAAAAACAAGAGACTGGCTGCTGAGTAAGTGAGTGAGTGAAACAACTATATTTGGTCCACAATGACTCGAATAAACTCAACGTCACCTGGCTAGGCCCACTCGGGGACCATCAGGTTAAACCTGGCGGCTCTCGAGCGGACCTTCTGGACGGTCAGCATTTGAGAGGTCTGGTTGTGGGTAATGAGCTTCTTCATTTTGTATGAAATGGGGACTGGTAGAGGCGCGGCCCTATGGGACATGTTCCACATCCGTGTATGCATCACACATGGGGCAGTCCGGGCTTAGTAACCGTTGAGGGTTCAATGTGTGTAGTGCAGCAAGGCTCCGGTAAAAGCTTGTTTGCAGAAGTCGAAGAGTGGCAGCCTGGAGCCTCCACAGCGAAGATTGCAGCAGAGGCAGGAGTCTTCTTGAGAAATAATGATGCTTGCATATCTCGTGTTACGAGTTGAAAAATATTAGAAAGACAGTAGACCTTGGGCAACCGTGTAAGACATCTACACGAAGTTCGCCTGCTCGTAATAAGGTTTTAAGTTTCTCTTTCCAGCACTTATAAATTGTAATGCAACCGAGAATTGGCACGGTATGCTTTGTGCGCAGTTAAGAAACTTTTCCACCGATCATGAAGTTAGGGAAGAATCTTGAAATTTATTAGTAGTAAGAGCTAGAAGGTGTGGCGACCTTCGCTCGCTCCTTTCTCTCTCTCTCTCTTCTAAGAATTAAGTGTGCATAGCCATCACAATGAATCACGTGAGTTATTTTACCTACTCAAGGGGAAATTGCCGTTGGTTTTCGATGGAACGGTTCTTCCGCACTTGGGGTCGTTGTGTTTCGACTCCCGTCGCTGCAAAGAGGGACCGACAGGCGTTGAAGTACAATGCCTCCACCAAAACATATTTAAAAAAAACGAGCAACATGCATCTTTCGACGCGAATCTTGAACGTACTTGCGCCGACATGTCGAAGTGGTTGTCACTGCACAGTCATGTTTACCCAAGCACAGGTGCTCAGGAAACGCGGTGCGATGAAAACCCGCTGTGTGGATTATCGATCGCATCGTGAATTTTTCCCGCCCTGTAGATACGTAGTGGCTGCGTACCAAAAGAGCAGCTCACACGCTTCAATGAAAGCGAGATATGAAAATACACCATTTTCAGCTAAAGGGGACCATGAGGCGATGCGAAGCCGGTGCACTTGCACGATCGCGTTCCGTTGGCGTTCTTTGGGCATCCTACCGACCTCGCGTCGTGGAACGCGAAGAGGAACGCTATGCCCGTCTTGTCTTCCCTCTAGCCTGGCCGTTAATTCTCACAGGGCGAGCGGGGAACGCAGTCGGCAGGCATGCGAGATGGGGGGCAGCGTAGGAGAGGAGAGAGGGGGGAGGGGACGCGCATGCACTGGTGCTCATCGCGGCGTTGCGCAGGAGAGAATTTCGGCATGTCTAGCCCGCGTTTCAGAGGGAGAGTGGAAAGGGGGAGGGGAAAGGAGAAGTGGAGAGGGTATGCGCATGCGCAGTAAGGGTGGTCACGCCGCACACCACCACCACCACCGCCACCACCACCGGATTGAACTCCGCCATAAGATACTTCGCATCTAAAAAAACAAGGCGGGACAACGGCCGGGAGGTTGATCGAGGGAGGATTGTGGCGTTGTTTATAGAAGCCATAAGAATCGTCTTTCGTTCGCGTTTCAGGCAACGCGCTGTTTGTTATTGTGTCTTTAGACAGCATCAGCCGATGGCTTCCCTCGGCGTAGATTCCGTCCCTTCGGACGTCGACATTGACATCGGTTTCTTGCGTGAAGAGAAAGCCAAGAAAGAACAAACTACAAAAACAAAACACCTTCTACTGCCCCTGCCTTCACCTTTGCGCCGTTACACTATGCCATTGACGTTTAATAGGGAGTGGGGAAGCGAGGAAGAAGTTACAGAAGAAGAATAATGACTCATATTGCCTATGGCAGGTATCGTCAAACCATTAGCGGCCGCGTGCGGCTAACCTTGGAAAGAAGCGCGGGCTATCAATGACTGCCTGGTTCAAATTATTGCGTTAACGTGCGTAACTTAACAAGGACATTTGGAAACTTAAAAGCTGTGTAGTGACAATGGAACTTATGGTAGTCGTAACGTAAATACGGAAACGCAGGAAATGCTCGGAGAGCAAATAAGGGTGGTTTAGCAAATAAGTGGTTTAGCTGAAATTAGGAATAAGAGAATGAAGCCAGGCGGGCCATATAATGCAATCCAGGTAAGTGATGGTCATTTGGAGTAACAGGGTGAAGCCAAGGAAAGAGTAATGCAGTGGAAGAGGCCAAATAATCAAATCATGTTATACAAGTGGGAGGTTTGCAGGCACAATACAAGACAAGCTGTCACAACGCAGTTGTAATTAGAGATTGTCCAGAGAAGGCTTCATTTCTAACGCAGCATCAATTCATTTTGTGGTCGGTGCAGCGCTCACGATGACGAGAATAAAGATAAAGAAAAGCACAGGATAGGCGCTGACCTGTCCTTGTCCGCCTGAGCCCTGCACCAGCCAAAGATGAATTCATACCAATTAGCTCAATTTTCATTTCTAACACTGATGGTGACCATGATAACTGACCAACGTGATAGAACTGGCAGGGGGGTCGCAAGAGAAAAGCAACCTTCGGCTTCACTAACGTGTAGACACATCTCTTTCCCAGAGCTGCTGTCTTGTGCGCTACTCACTTCATCCGCGCATGTTCACCAGTGGGCGTCTATGTATACGCAGAGCCTGAGTCGGCTGTGCGACTGAACACCGCTGGCCAGTAGGTTGCCGTAGTACGCAAGGTTCGCAATTATGCCTCTGTATAGACAATGACTGATACGCGCGCTCAACGAAGGCTGGAAAACAACTACATGTTTTCAGGACCAATCGCCAAGAGCATGCGTTTTCCAGCTTATCATCTATGTCGGCCGTGCATTTACCTCAATGTTTGATATGGCAACATGCGTCGAAACACCTTGGACCTGCTGTGCATGCGCGTAAGTCTTCTGTGTAATCTGATACAATTCTTAAACAGTCGGTATAGTATGGTGCTTCACTGTGTGTCTCTCCTCTGTTCCCTATTAACGATTTCATTGTTACACCATAAACAAGCATGCGCAGCGAAACTTCGTCACTGCGACACCAACTAGTCCATGTTTTTTGGGCCGCGGCCAAAAGAAATGTCCGCTTTATGAGAGGACAAAATAGGGTCACCAGTGACCTCTTTCTGGTCTCGGCACAATGCTTTTATGGCGAGCTGGATGTTTGGAACGTTTGCGGATTACAACTCGGTCGCATTCGTTTGACCACTATCGCTCAGGCTTGAACGACCGCGAGAAGCAAACACGTCGATTCATAGAGCGTTATTGAGCACTGGCCCTTGATAGCTTTCATTGATCTCTCAGCGACATTGTTCTGCTGGCGCTGAGCCCTCCTGGTATTCCGGGACGCCTAAACGTAGCAATCATTTACTGAACAGTGTCACCAAATTTCGGCATTGTCCCCCGTCCTTGGCATTCGGTGCGGTGTTCCGGATATGGGAAGGCCAGGCATCATCTAGCGGTCATTACTAACACGAAGTCTGCAGAGGTGTTACGCTTCCACGAAAGCACTAGTGCAGGCTCCCCATGTTTTTATCGATTGCCTAAGCTAAACAACGGTTGCCCTCGAGCGCCTCAACCCTCTGATCTAGCTGTCCATTTTTCTTTAAAGGGCCCCTCGCCAGGCCACATAGCAAATTTTAGTTAGACGCTGGAAGTTGTTGTGTGCCGAATGAAGAGAAGTATGCCGCAAGAATTTTTCTAATCGCTCCATTAGGAGCTGAGAAAAACAATAAGTTGTAGCGGCGCGAAACCATGATGCTAGGAGGCGAATTTCAAACCCTTGCCACTCGCCCCGTGTAGCCTAAGCTAGCCTCCCTCCCTCCTCCCTCTCTTCCCTGCCCTCTTCACTTGATACATACGCATGAACACGTCATGCGCATGACGTGCCCGAGCCAGCCCGAGCACGCGAGCGGCGTTGCACTGCCGCTACCTTTTTTTTTTTTTATGCAGCGGCCGTGGGCGTTTTGTCGGCATTCTCTGTGGTGTACTGCCTATTTCTGCGGGACGGGCATGAAAGTTGAGACATTTGTATGGGCACGAGAGTGGCGGTATCACGAACCAGTGCCGCATTACCATTTACTTGGACGCGGTAGAAAAAAATCACACCGTATCCCGCTAAAGGGGACCATGAGGCGATGCGAAGCAGTGTTTCGGCATGTAGAGCCCGCGTTTCAGAGGTGGAGTGGTGAGGGGGAAAGGGGAGAGGGGAAACGGAGAGGGGGAGGGGAGAGGGAAAGGGGAGAGGTGATGTGGAGAGGGGTAGGGAAAAGGGGAAGGGAGGGGAAAGGGGGAAAGGTGAGGGGAGAGGGGAAGTTGAGAGGGGGTGGGAAAGGGAATTGAGAGGGGGAAAGGGAAGGAGAGAGGTGATGTGGAGAGGAAAATGGCAGAGAGGGAGTGAAGAGGGGAAGTGGAGAAGGTTTGCGCAGGCGCAGTAAGGGTGGTCACGCCACACACCACCACCACCACCGGATTGAACTCCGCCATAAGATGCTTCACATCTAATAAATGAGCATAATGAGTGCTCGAACGCGCCAGAACATTACTTTCGTTTCCAGGGCTGGCGTCTGCTCGATGCGCTAACCGCGGGGACAAGAACGCATGGGAAAGGGAGACACATTAGCCCCGCATCTCGCTGCAATTCACGAAAAAAAAATGAAAAAGACGCACACATTCCCTTTGTGTGTCTCATTATTTCTCTCAAGTTTTATTAATCTATCCAAGCAACAAATTACACAAACTACACATGTCGTGTCAAATAATTGTCGCAGTGTCACGTGCTACCGTTGGCGACGTCAGAGCACAGTCGTCTACGTAGAGGAGCGACGTCACAGCACTACCATCTACGTAGGGCCATTTTCTCATGTACGTCATCATCTCATTCTCTGGGCGCGCGCCCGCGAGAGGAAGGGCAAGCAGCGTTCACCTTGAAATTTGACCCATTTCTGCGGCGCGCAGCGTTGCAACTTTTGGCAGACGTGATCGTGAACGCCCAGTGTATGCATTGCGCTCGTTAGCTCAAAATTTTCAAACATGGTGAGGGGCCCTTTAACGCAGTGGCTATTTTGTGGTCCAGACCACAGAATAGAGTGCAGCTTTATTCTGTGGACCACACAATAAACTTGCGCGCTGTGGGCTGTGCAGAAATGTTCTGTAGCCCCAAGCAGCCCACCTCTCTTGACGACGGTTTTCTGTCACAAATTACGAGGGTTCATTCTGTGGTCTGGTTCACAGAACAGGCACTGTTAATGCCCTCAGAAGGAACTGAACCGACTCCATGAAGACTTCGATGTGTCAACGCTCGAGCTCCCTTGAGGACAGCTTCTCTTTTGAATAACTATCACTTTGACCACAGTACTTTTGTGTCATGTGAAAAAGTCCACTAACATTTGCACGAGACACTTGAATTTTGAGCAATCCTTCTGAATGGGCGCGGCCATAAATCACCCGTAAAAGAACGCTAACGCCACAGCGAAAAGAAAACAACAACAGCAAATGACAGCGTGTATAAAATTTTCTGGCCTTGATCCATCGAGTACGCAACGCTTAAGCCACTTTCGCCGCATTAGACCTGTGTCAAGAAAAAAAAAACGCAACAAGATTGGCGAGATTCTACTAGTTGTCACTGGACACAGCACACTTTGTCACTTAATTAGATACACTTGCACGCGCCGTATAATTACGAGTACTTGTATGATCGTCAACGTCTGAAAACTTTACAGAAACAGCTAAAGTAGCCCCTTGCCAATCTCAGTGCACTTTTTTGCACGACATTAATGCACTGCGGTGAAAGTGACTGAAGTGTTTCCTGACGCGAGAGATCAGGGCCAGCGTATTTTAGTAGTGTCGCCCTTTGTCGTTATGATTCCCTTCTCGCGGTGGCGTTGACGCTGTTCTTAAGTAATCTGTGGCCGTGTTCGCACAATCGGGGGGATCGCTCAAAATTTGAGTCTCCCGTGCAGATCTTCACATTTTCTTTTTTGCATGACACAAATGTACTGTGGTGAAAGTGACTTAAGTGTTCTGCACTCGATAGATCAGGTCCAGAAATTTTTAGAACCGCTGTCATTTGTTATTATACGCCTTCTTTTTGCTGCTTCATTTCACGACAAATTTACCTGCTTTGGCATGTCAGACCAGCAAGCATGCCAAAGGTGGGCTTCGCCTTCGTATTTCGAACCTTTCACGCATCAGCGTCTTCCACCTCGCGTACTATGCCCGGAAATGGCCTCCTTGTTCCGGACTTATTCACAAAGCTGCGAGCGAATCTTGCGATTCGCGAGAGAAGTTGTCGTCAAGAGAGGAGGGCGCAGTGCTTATTCTGTGAATTAGACCACAGAAAAAAGCCCTACCAATCTGTGAGAGAAACCCGTCGTCAAGAGAGGTGGGCTGTTTGGGCTACAGCGATGTCTGGTGCGCACGGTCCACAGCACAAGTCTCTTCAATGCCGGTCTCTTTGGTGTGGTCCACAAAATAATGCTGCCCTTTATTTTGTGGTCTAGTTCACAGAACAAAGCTGCCGTTTACCCTGTGGTCTGGTCCACAGAATAGATTGGGATTCTATTATGTGGTGTGGTGCGCAGAAACCGTCGTCCCGTCGTCAAGAGAGGTGGGCTGCTTGGGCTACAGAACATTTCTGCGCAGCCCACAACGCGCAAGTTTATCGTGCGGTCCACAGAATAAAGCTGCACTCTATTCTGTGGTCTGGTCCACAGAATAAAGCTGCGCTCCATTCTGTGGTCTGGACCACAGAATAGTCACTGCGGCCCTTTAACGTGGTAGTGGGGCTTGCCCAATTCCTGTGGCACATACCCGTTCGCTCGGTTACGCCACCTACGCCGACGGCGACGCCGTTCAACGCAGGAGCGGGAGCCTAAGAGCTGCGTTCTAAAAGAAGAAGCTAAACTATGTCAACCATACTCGGTGAGTTTTAGCTTGCCCCTCTGGATACATTTAGACATTAGTTATGTTGCCTGCTACCAAAGATGTGCATGTCTCCTGAAATATTGTTGAAAAAAGTGCAACCACAAGATTGCTACGATATCATTTACTGTGTAGAAGTACTCGAACAAAACTCTTTTTTTTTAACATCGAAGCTGTTTAGGCCGTCTGTAAAATGTCGCCCCTGCCGCAAGACTACCACCATGATGAACGCTTATGTGCCACAGAATTTCGGTGAATCCCACTACTCACCGCTACGGCGTGGCCTGTAATAACCCTGATACGTGAGTGAACGAACACAGAGAGAGAGAGACAGAGAGAAAGAAATGAAGAGAGAAAAAACATAGAGTCGGAAAGAAAGGTGTAAAGAAAGCGAGAAATATTCTTGATGAAAAGAAATTCTTCACGAGGCGGGATTCAAACACGCGTACCCTCTATTCGAAGGCAAGCGTCCTAACTACTCGGCTATCCAGGCACGCTAGCAGAGCACGGCATAGCCTTGTACAGTATAGTGTAGCAAAGGATTGGGAACCTCCGCTGTATAGTGCATAAACAGAGCCTTGTACAGTATAGCGTAGCAAAGGATTGGGAACCTCCGCTGTATAGTGCATAACCAGGCTGCGTCCGATCGTGACCAGACAGTCGTGGGGCGTCCTAAGAAAGTGCGTACTCATGAGGAGGTAGCCGCGCATCTCGAAGCTAGACGTGTCGGTCGACGAGGAGTACGAGTGGCGACGGGCCCGTGCTTCGCTCTGCCAAGCTTTGCGCGACTTAGTGCAAACATCAATTTTTTTTTGCTACCACCGCAAAAGGCGTTGAGCGCACTTGAAAATTTTAGTTTTAGGCATGTATGAAATACTTTTATACTCAAAATACTCGAAATATTTCAAAACTAAAATAAGCAGTTACAGCTCTCAATGGCAGGAGAACCTTGTGGAGATATGTTTGGAACGGGATGCTATGAATAGCAAGACGGGTGCGGGAGGATGGTTTCCAAAAGAATCAATGTTGTCGTGTACGAGAAACAAGTATTGTGCTTAGAACAACAGAGAGCTGAGCTAGTTGGTAAGTATTCATTCTAAAAAGACAGGGCGTGCAAACACGGACACAAGAAAGACGTCAGGACACCACAAACGCCGACTAACAACTGAAGAGATGCACAACGGCTGAAAAGAAAGAAGGCACGAAAACTTATCTGCGCATGCCCATGCAACAGGCGAACCTATAAATCCGGCACGCGTGGCGGTCTACGTGGAAGATAACTGTTAAGGCATTTGATTTCATGTTTATGAAAGTTAATCGACGGTTGGCTCACGCATGCACTACCACTATTCTCGATATGCCAAGCTTCAATCATCAGGCGCGTTTCTTCATTTCTATGCCGGTACAATACTGCGCATTCATCAAATTTTGGCGTGCACTTACAATCTCGACAATGTAAAGATAGATTAGAAGGTGAGCCTCCTGTTAGCGATCTCTTATGTTGATGCATCTGCCCGTCTGTCCTACGTAGAAGCGGCCGCATCTGAAAGGGACCTTATACACCACACTCGTACGGCAATCAGTGAATTTTTTGATGTGTTTTACGAAACAAATATCGGTCCGCTTCTTGTCTTTTACTCCCTCATTCTTCCTCTGCACAGCGGCACAAATCTTACCTAGCTTATTGGCAGCCGTGAAAACAACATTAACGCCGATCTGCTTCCTACTTTCTTTAGCCTGTGAGATACGCGATGAATATACGGTATACCTACCACACGTTTCTTCCTATCGCTTTCTGCAACCATGCTCGGACTTAACACAATAGACTTCTTTAATTAAACGTTCAGCGACCGTGGCCACTGCATCACGAGGATACCCTACATCTAAAAGACGTGTAACCTGTGCGTTAAAGCTGTCACTCATTTTGTGCTCACACGACTTGGTGAGGGCTGACTTAAGGCAAGACATGGCGATGCCGTTTTTTACAACTTTCGAGTGCTTTGACGAAAAATTTAACAGCGGTTTCGAAGATCTAGGAGAATACTGCCAACACATGTGGTTCTTCTGGAACGTTAAGAAAATGTCTCGAAATTGTATTCCATTATTCTGAGGCACCTCTTTAGTAAAGCTCAGCCCTCCTCCATTTAATTCAAATTTTTCGCTCACGTAAGTTACCACCTTTTCAAAGTCCTCACCACTACAAAAAATCAAGTAATCGTCCACATAACAAAAAACCTTAATAACCGAATTACCTAAGGCGCCTTCCAAAAGACTGTCAATCTTGCTAAGGTATAAATCACTAAGAACCGGAGCAACTTTAGAACCAATACATATCCCTGATTTCTGCACATAAACGCCTTCCTTCCAACCTACCAGCGTCGACTTTAAATACATGGAAAGGATTTCTAGAAATGCCCCGGTAGAAACACCACATTTTTCGGTGAAAACCGTCTGGTGCTCTTGTTCGTTAATACATTCATTAACACATTTTAACAAGTCCTCATGCGGCAAAGAATAATACAGGTCCTCAATATCCATACTAAAGGTCTTACAACAGCCGGGGTTCTCCTCTGAGAGCAACTGAACTAGCGCCTGAGAATTACGCATACGAAAAGGGTCTGAAAAACTCAAAGAGGTTAAGCAGTTCTGCAAATAACTAGATACAGCGACTTGCCAGGTGCCTTGCTCGGAAACGATTGCTCGAAACGGAATCGCGTTCTTATGGGTTTTGGCTGAAAAAAACAATTCTAAAGTAAGTGATTTGGCCTTCTTGACATTACAAGCTATTCTCTCAAGATTATGTCTTAACAAAAGGTCGACAGCACGTTGCCTAACTACCGGTGGCTTAAGTTTTACCGTCCTAAAATCCTTTTCTATGGCTGTTAATGCTTTTTCTGAGAACAAACTGTCCGGCATAATTACAAAATACCCTTCCTTATCTGAAACTACTGGCCTGAGTTTCTTCTCGACACAGTAATTAACCAAAGGCCGGATAGGATCAGAACACTTGAGATGCATATTAGAACCCTTGATGCTAGCAACGCAGTCTGAAATGCAGTGGGAACGCTCTTCTTCAGGAACAAGTCTAGTTATTGTACGCGGCAAACTTAGAACGTCTATTGGTTTCAGGTTCGGCTTAAAACAGTATTTAGGACCTAAGGCTAGGGTTTTGCAGTGACTATCATCTAAGGCAGCTCCTCCAAGGATTAGCAAGTTATTTTGTGGTGAAACAGTAGAAATATTCTTCCTGTTACATGGTTGAAGATCTCGAAGTTTTACCCTCCATATGAATTCTGCATGCTGGTTAGCTACCCTCATCCAGTCGGCGTACATCTGCTTCTGGCGGCGATCGTCACGCGAAGTCGAACAACGGACCTTGAGGCATTCCTGGTAAAATCTCACTTGACGCCATGATTCCGAATAGTGGTAGTGCATGCGTGAGCCAACCGTCGATTAACTTGCATAAACATGAAATCAAATGCCTTAACAGTTATCTTCCACGTAGACCGCCACGCGTGCCGGATTGATAGGTTCGCTTGTTGCATGGGCATGCGCAGATAAGTTTTCGTGCCTTCTTTCTTTTCAGCCGTTGTGCGTCTCTTCAGTTGTTAGTCGGCGTTTGTGGTCTCCTGACTTCCTTCTTGTGTCCGTGTTTGCACGCCCTGTCTTTTTAGAAAGTATTGTGCTTAGTCTCCAAACGAAAAAGTTGCGATAACAGGATGACATAATCATCATAAGAAGAACACAATCGTAAAAGTAATGAATTCTCTGTAGTAGGATTGATAGGCGGGCGAGTTGGAACTTATCCATCTTTGCGCAGCGCACGAAATTGGCAAGGCACACAAGAGAAGAGGACGCTTGTCCAGCGCTTGTCCCGTCCTCTTCTCTTGTGTGCCTTGTCAATTTCGTGTGCTGCGCAAAGATGAATGAATTCTCCTAGGAATCATTCGCCAGCTTAAAATTCGCAATTAGATATACTATCATGCATATTAGTATATAGAAGTCGCACCGTGTGCGGTCGGTTCACAATTGTAATCAAGATAGAGCTGCCAGCTGGGAGAGATGGTAATTGAGCAAATTTTGCAATGCGAACACGTTGTCAGTCGGCGCTTATATTGTGTTCATTCTTGCTTGTCCTCTGTCCTGTCGCGCTGACCACATCACAAAGTATGTTTAATAAAGAGTAGCACAGGCTTTAATGTGGGTAATATGGTCTAAATCATTATCGGTGATCTTAAGTGGCGACATTTCAAATTGCACATGCCGTCTTATACAGACACACGACAGTGTTATAGCACTTAAAAAAACTGATGACGTGAATGGCAGGTATAGCTGCGAACTCTCAATCTTTGCTATTTATTTTTCTGCCTCGCGCATAGTACAAATGAGTATACCACTGGTCGATTTCTCTCGAAATACTATCACCGTTAAAGGCAGGTCTGTCTGCGACAGCTCGGATATTTTTCTAAAGGTAACAGCGGTTTCGCGTTTCTAATTCCATTTTGCCATTCGGATTCGGTTATGTATTTGTTTACTTGCACGTCTGCTATGAGGTTGCATTTACGAAATTAGCGCATTTATGTTGCCTTCAATACAATCGTTCACGTGGGACCTCTCACTGCGTCAAACAAGAATTTTACCGCTCACATTGAATGTCCGATCATCTATATTGAAATGTCAGAAACATCTTACTGTATTTTTTGTTCCATTGCGTCGATTTCACGTGCCGCTCTAACAGAGACTTGCTCACCCATTTTCGGTTGCATTATCAACAGCTATCTTTTGTCGTATCGTTACTGATCTGGCTTGTCCGACGAAATCCATTTCTATAACTGTTTACGATGAAGTGACAACCTGCTCCACTATTAAATTTTCAGTCGCGCGCTGGTTCCGCGTCTCATGCAGGATGTATGAACGCTTAAAGAAAGCATAAAGCACCAGGAAATTCGAAAATTGAATATCGCTATATTCCGTGAGGGTCAGCGGCTGTCAAGTGCGCGGCATAAAATATCTTGAACGTAGAAGGTGGAGACAAAAGCAAAAATTTAGAGATGTTCTATTCGGTGAGGCTGTATAACCAGCGAAGCTGTATGGCACACGGATTTATTATTCAGTTTATTCGTTTACTTGTGTGAATATTTTTCTTCGTTTTGAATTTGTATTTCTGTCGTGGGCCAGAAATTCAACTTACAAGCTGATTTATTTGCTTACTTTTCTTCAGCTTACCTTTAGTGGACGAGGGTTGTAGCGGAGTTTGATAAATTTATATGACACATACGTGCTAGGGATTTCCTGTTGAGTAGGTTTTGTTGACTAAGAAATTGTTCGCGGAGTTACCAACGTTCATATGTCTTACTACCTTCGGGGTCACGGTCACGGCAACCAGCTTGCCTAGTTCACCATCTGCCGTAATCCATTAACCGGGAGTGTGTGTACGTGTTTTCTTGATTCCTCTGTATGGTATGATTTCATTAGTAAAGCTATTTAGTTCGTATGTTACGCGTCACGTTCCTGATTTCATAGAGTTAGAATATAAAATATAAAATTACCAGGGCCAACTTGATAGGCATTACATGGAGTTGTCTTAGCCGCCACGGTGGCCAGCGGTTACGGCGCTCGCACGCTCGCCCGAAAGAGGCAGGCTCGATCCCGGCCACGTCGTTCGCGTTTCCATTGAGGCAAAGCGCTAAAAGCTCGTGTACTGTGCGATGTCGGTGTGTGTTAGAGAACACTAGTTCGTCGAAATGATCCGGAGAATTCTATTAACGGCGTCTATCATATCCTGAGTTCCTCTGTGACGTTAAATACCATAAACCAACCATGTATTTGCCAGATCTTGCTTTCTGGCTTAAAGCGTTCTTGGAGCTTTCCTTACCTTTATGCCGTTATGCCGTGAAGCGTACCTGCTTTTACAAATATAGAAGGCGAAAAGGCTCTACACACATGTACATACGCTAGGCATTCTTGCGTTTGTATTGCTATATCTTGTTCGAATCGATATATTTTCCTGGTCACCAGTACAAAGTTCAGGCAAATCACTGTACTACATATCATTCTTACGCTCAGTGACCCGCAGTAAAGGAGTAACCTTTATGTATTCAGCTGCCGCAGACGCTATAGCGCCAGATAGCACTCTTCAGTAAGTTTTGCAGGGAACTCAAGGCCCAATTCTATGCCGCCATTCAGCTTATTCGATGTATCTTGTTACTGATGGCTGACATATTGAAGGCACAACGTTGTGCTGCGTTAGAAACATTGATGCTTGTGGAACATCAGACTGCAGTGAATGCACTCTATTCCGCGAAGAACGGGCTATTCACAGCGCATATTGAACTGCCAGAAACATCCCTCCATTGTGGTGTTTGCTCGATACCGCTTGCAGTTCATAGAGAGGCGTGCAATTCTACTTTGAAGCTCTGCGAACGTGAGTATGCTGCTGTGTTCGAACTGACTGCAGCTCGCTGAAGTTTTCATGGGCTGGCACAATAGAGCGAGAACGCGATCTGCGATTTAGGCCCAAACATCGCGTTCATTGTGTGTTGGCAACCTGAATTATGAAAATTTCACAGAAACTGCGAGGCACTTCCTGGGTAGTTCCAGAATTGATTGCCGTTACCTTTCGTACCATGCACAGTCACGGTGCGGACCGATAGACTTTTTTTTAAAGTTGTGTCGAGCAACAGCCAGCAGTTATATTTAGCAGAATTCATTTATTGACGAATTCTTCTATGTACGTTCATCGACTGTGAAATGTAGTTTGTGCTTGAGACACTGTCATGTGGTTTCTTGTAGGGTCCTTCCTTTTTTTTAATAAAATGTTTTAATGTCACTATAGCTTGATAAATATTTTTGTGCACACTATAGAAGGAAAACACTTGCTGTAAAACCTGTTACGCAGTAGATTTACCTGCACAACTGGAGTGTCTCGGGCATAAAGACATTGTGCTGCGCCCGAAGGAGAAAATGCAGCAACCAAGGATAGTTTTCATAACTCGTCTCCTGAAGAGTCATGCACTGGGCAATGGTGACAGGGTGACCAAATGGAAGGTGGCGGTATTGAGGTCACCATATGCTTTCGCGTGGCCTTCCAATATGAAGGCTCTTTTACCCGCAGCTATAGCATCGGCATGGTTAATGAACATTTCTTTGTTTAGCTCAATAACTTCAAGCGCTGCTTCAGAGAGCAACAACCAATATTAAAACTTTGAATCAACGCTGCTTTTCACATCTCCCGCCTTGCAACTCCCTGTTTCAACAAACTGAGCTACTTCTGTCGTTAAAGAGGTCCTGAACCACTTTTCTAAGTAATAATTAAATGACCTCAATATCGAAGTTTATTTCCGCGCGAATGAGCGCGCTAGAAGCTTCACAGGGAGGGTTGTGACGGGAGAAATAAGCTACACCACGCGCGTGTCATGACCTTCAGCACCAGGGACGTAGCCAGAAATTTTTTTCGGGGGGGGGGGGGGTTCAACCATACTTTATGTATGTTCGAGCGTGCGTTTGTATGTGCGCGTGTATATATACGCAAACAAAACTGAAAAATTTCGGGGGATGTGTGACTCCGGGGCGTGCTATTTGCAGCTATGTAACTTTAGCGGGCTATATATAGAGCGCGGCACGGGGCGGCACCCCGTGGAAAGAAGCGCATCTGATCGAACTGCCGCTCTTGGTTTATTTTAGCTATCGGTCAATAGCCGCAATCTGTTGTGTGACGAAACATCCGAGGCGGCCCTCCGAAGAGCGTAAGTGCTGGCCTCTGTATGAAGAGAAAAGCGCTCGAGAAAGTAGCAACTACGTGCACCGCTTATGAACTCTCCTGGCCGCGCACGACTGCAAGATTTGGCTGGGCTCTTTAGAGCATCGTCTGCTTTCCGCTGTATGTGCTTTTTTTCAACAAGCAGGAGAGATGGTTCAGGACGCCTTTGACTAATCAACGTTGACTGTCGTGACGCCAGAAAGGTGCAGTGTTTCTGTAAGAAAACTAACCACAATATCGAGAATTAGTACATCTAAGGATCGTTGCGGTATGAATACTTTGTGATCGCAAAGTCTTATTTTTCTCTGATTGTGATCATAAAAAACGACTAACGTGAGGACGGAAGGATGAAGACGATCAAGTAAACTCGTGATCTTGCAAGACTTTATTGTGGGCATGAAAGAAGAAATCACACTCTTTACAAGTGCTTGCAGCAACCTATTTGAAAAAGACAATCTATGAAGTACAAAGACCCGCAGACCATTTCATAAACCTAAACACTCCACAAAGGCAAGTAGCACACGACATTGACACCAAGCGAACTGCGCAGAACAATATTTACGCTTACGCTTTATTTACAAATTCTTCATTACCTGGAAAGAAAACATCAGTCGGTGAGGACTAGTAAAAAGAAATTGCAAAAAAGATAAAACACAGAAATTATGAAAAGAATAAAACCCAGGCATTACTGTTGCCTAAACATATGAAATATAATGTAACGAAGGTTTAAGTCAATAATAATAAAAAATCACAGTGTCACCGCGAGGGCGAATCAATGTGACGTTATCGATTTGGACTTTACACGAAACGTGACGTCGACAGCAAAAACCCGTCGTGACACTTTTACTTGCTATACGATTCTGTATCTACCGAAATAAGGTATTTAAAAGGAGGTTGACATGAATAAAAACAGACATTCATGCTCAAAAGACAGTACATAAAGTCAGAGGTCATTAGCGTCGCGTTTATATAGGCCGCAGAATTGTGATTGTTAGTAGTACTATCTGTACACTCGTTTCACGTACTGTTTGCACGCAGATGCACTGAAGAATATGGTGCGGCCGAAAAGACGTGCAAAGCTGCGTTGATTACGTAGCCTGCGAGATGTGCGATGAGTTTGTGGCAGAGACAAAGTATTTACGCCTGTGATGTAGAATACATTTTGAAATAAGCAGAGAAGAGCTCTTTATCTTTGCGAATGCGTGCATGGTATCGGCAGAAAGCCCTCCACGTTACTCGCAACTGCCTGGTGGCTGCAAGCTATAGCTGTAGCAAAATATTGTACTGGTTCTCACAAAATGATTAAGTAGGCCTGGTGTTGCGAACACAAGAACGATGCAAACACGAGTTGCGGGCGATTCTGAGAAGCTAGTTCTCTCTTTATGAATGGCGGAGACTGAACATTTCGTTTCAGACACCCTGCTGTATGTTACTTATTTGTGATAATGCTTCCATATGTGTTTTCCGAGAGAGACTATAGGTGTGGTGTACGCAGCTAAGAACGTAAACGTATTTGATATTGTAGCCACAGAATAGTAAAGGCGCGCATCTCGGCGTGCATTGCGACCACGCGAATGTTGATCTGGCGACCACGCACCGCATTCTAAGGAGCTTTGGAACAGAAAGCCTTCGTGAATATGCTTCATGTCTGACTATTTTGTGAACTGGTGAAAAGCAGCTCATCAAAAAAATGCAAGTGGCGGTGTGTGAACCTCACAACGAAGGAGTTTGAGGAACCGCACTCTCTTCCTATCGTCGTAACTCCACTGTTCGAGAATCCTACACTCTAAGAAAATATCGAGTAAACAGGGCGTCTTTTTGTCCCACAACAATAATCGTCATTTATTTTGCCTTCATTTCCTTGCACTATCGCCGCGCGCCCGGCACTTTCTGGTCACGAACGACATGCGCGCTATCAGCGTGACATAGCATTCTCGGCAGGAAAGTGGCCAGCGCCGAGTTTTCAAGAAAGGAAACGCAAGCAAGCCAGATGACAATTATTGTTGTGGGACAAAAAGACGCCCTTTTTACTCGATCTTTTCTTAGAGTGTAGTGTCGTTGGTAATTAATTAACAGCCGAATTCTGCCTTCATTTTCTGTCATCCTAGGTCCACGAATACCGAGATTCGTATAGGTCTCCTTTCCAACGTGCCAGACAAAACAGGTCTTTCCTTCCTTACGCCCGACGCGCTTTCACACAACACATGAAAAGCGGGCCAAATGCGCCTTTACTGCGAAGCCGCACGTGGCTATAGGTCCTGGCGGATCGCGTTCGCGGACAAAACGACGCGTAGCAAAACGATTTCTGGCAGCCGAGATATATTGGTTTACGTATAAACTGCCTTAGCACAAGCGCCCCTCGCCTCCTCGCCACCGGCGATGCCTCTTTCACAAGTCTCGCGATATTCGGTGGCGTCACTTTTCCCTTATAGTTGCGCCCCTTTGCCTCGTGTGGTAGAGATAGCACGGACGCGTGTCGTTCGCTCGAAGAAATAACAGCCGAAATTGAATAAGGAGCGCTAACAAGCGCAGAAGCGTGAATGGGTGTAAAAACGACACGAAACCGCTGCCGCAGCAGCTGCCGGTGTTTCCAGCACAGCTTTGCCTGCTTCCTTCATCACAGAAGTAGAAGGGCTCCGCTTTTTTGACTGAGAGCGAAGAATTCCACAAGCATGCTATGCTATGCTCACCGTCGACAAATACCAAAGCGTTTGCTGTCGAGGTTGTTCTACTTGAATGCTTCTTTTCAACATGTAGAAGCCGTCGAGTTTCTCTACTGCCAAAGAATAACATCCTTCACCGGCACTCAAGAATGACAAAAACGCTACCTCACGGAGGCAGCTTCGTGGCTTCATCGGCAACGCGAAATGCCGCGAAGAGATGTTCGACACCGCCCGAATCATAAGAAAGTCGTCTGAAAATGATGACGCGAGAGTTTCTGAGATTATTTACGGAACGGACAGTAACCGTATTACGGCACAATATAAGTAGTGGGGAACACAGGAGAAATACAATGAAAAACACTGAAACGTGAGCGCGATGATGAAGTGTTATAGTGATCCGCGCCCTGTGGACGACGGAAGCTGAGTTCGGGCACTGATCAAAGATGGACCATGGTGCGTAGCGTGGATTTACCATATATATGTCAGGGCACAAATTCTTGTTGAGACTTTTTTAAGATTTTTCCAGTAAGATCGCGTCAGGCTCTAGCTTGAATAGCCCTTCTTGAACAGTACTGATAGCTCTGCCTCCTAACAAATAAAAATGTATGCGTTTGTTTATTTTCTTTCGTATTGTCCTAACATTTACCCCGTAACGACGAAAGAAGTGCGCTGCAGTTTCTGCGTATCTGACGTTTCATTTTCCTGTAAACAATGCAGGCGCGACGACGGTTGCCCGTTATCAACTCCATACAAAACAACAGAATTGAGAACGCCAAGAGGCAGAAGAAAAAGCCAAGAAACTGAGATATTTCAAACATTTGCAACCTGTGGTCTTGCGAGTCAGGGTGATCAGAATGCACATCTGTGGGCGTCTCAACGTCGCAAGATTTGCCATTCCGAAAAGGCGGCAAAGCGGTCTCAAAGAGTCTCTGCAGAATCTGGTCATACGCTCCAGCGAGTTCAAAATTTTTTCTAACGGGCGTCGTAAGTAAGGCAAGCTTAAGCCGCTCGCGTGATTGCACATATTCTGCACTCTCTTTCCTTGCGAGCCCATCGCCTTCACAAAGTAAACAAGCGAAGCCTGGGGCCCTTGCGCACTGAAGGCAGCCCTTTCTTGATGGAAATTCCAGGCGAGTGTGCATCTTGTGTGCGTGGTAGGCGTTCTTGAGCTTCGCGTCCAGTGGACTACTCCATTGCGTAGTTTTCCCCATGAGCCAATTAAATATGCAATCACTTGTAATAAAGCAAGGTACGATTTGGTTCTTTTCGAGTGCCTCTTCTAGCTCTTCAACCGTGTCGACCATGTTCGGTGCAAGTGTAAACGTCAGTCTAGACATGAGTTCGCCGCGAAAGTACACCGAAAATGGCAAAATTCCCAACATCCAAACAGTCAGGATCACCATGCGCGCTGACTTATGGAATCGATATCTGTGGCATGGGTTCTCAGTATGTACTGGGGCAGAGTTTGCGAGGAAAGACGCAAGAAGAAACATCGCCGTGTCCATTCGTTCACCTGTGTTTATCCATGCAAAAGTGAGGTTGTCGAAACTGCTTAAGGCCAGCAGCACAGCTAACGCTGAACCAAGCGAGCAGAGAGCGCCAACGTATGAATCTTCAAGCAGCTCGAAGAGGGACGGTTTCGTGCGGTAATCCACTTTGCCCACGTAAAAGGTTTCGTGCATGAATGCAACAGAATGACCATACGAAAGGAGTCGATCATGATGCTTTGTCATCGCCAGTTCAAATAAAATATCATTCTTTTCGTGAACCATGCCGAAAAGTGCCGCAGAGTAATCAGGGAATGCGTTGAATTTCACGGTTGCGTTTACCTTGTGGAGGGCAACAGCGACATGGCTCATCATTTCGTCGACGCAAGCGTCAACGACGAGCGCCCTTGGATTTGTTTTGGACATGAATGCAAAAGTTATTTCCCGTCCCGAAAACGCAGACGTGAAATACGTTCTTTTGTCGCTCTCACGATGTGCATACTTCCGAGACAGAATAGTTGCTCCAGGCAAAGAGATGCACAATTTCTTTTCTCGCATAAACTGCGCAGGAGGACTCGACAACTTGCACGTTGTATACCGCTCGCTAATCGAAAGCGTGTTTCTCTTTTCCCATGTACTGTCACTTTTGGGCAATATTATCCAGTTCGTAAGAATATTCGGGAAAGAGGTAATTTGGATGAGCTTAGAACAGAAAGATCCTCGTTCGTGTGGACCGATGAGGAAAACTGCAGTTCTTACATTTTCCGCTGAGTTTCTCCAAAACAGGTTACGAAACTCCCTTGTCTTCGAAGGTGATCAAATTGTCCAAGATTTTGGAAGAGTCGCCAGGAGCGGATGTCTATTGTGGTATTTTGAACAGACAAGAAAAACCACATCTTCGCGATGATTTAACCAGTACTCCACTTGAACGGTCGTATGCTCTGAATGATTGCCAGGCATGTGATGCTTAGCGGGTCCTGCGTGAGCGAGAAAGGCTAAAAAAGAGAAAACCATTCCTTCAAAAATAAGCAATCTCTTATTATTGCGTTGCAGACAAACCCGCCTGTACTGCTTTGATCTCAACAAACATTTTGGTAACATTTTGATTAATCTAGGAAGTTTTAAAAAACGACCAGTGATGCGATATACCCAGTACCTCAACAAGCGTCAGCACTGCTCCGCTAATCACACTGGTGTCGCGCTTTAAGAAAGCGCTTTAAGAAAGACAACTTTTGTCTCGTTTACTTTAGATGAATTTAGGAAATTATGGCGCAGCCAACAAGCTTAGCTTTTTAATTTCTTCACTGTGAAGTACAGACTAAGATATAAACACTACTGGCTAATAACTTTCGAACGTTAAGTATTTTGCAAATTGCTCAGCTACAGGTATTTACTCCGACTAATGTATTTTGCAATGCAGAAACGCACGTCTTAAAGTTAACGCTTTGAACGTACAGACTGCAAAACCATACATAAATCCAAACAGAAATGGTACATGCGTTATTCTAGAAAGCTAAACAGTCTCCTGAGGCACCGTCTTCAAAGCTGTGGAATGAGCGATTCCTCTGTTCTTTGTAAGAAGAGCTGTCCATTGCAGTAGATGAGCACCACGGTGCTTAGAGCGCCGGCGTCAGCCTGATTTCCCGCAGTGTTGGCGACAATGATTCCACAAGGAGCAACCGAGTACCCTAAACTGAGATGGCGAATGACGTACGCGAAAGCATTGACGTGCAAAGAAATATCAGCCACACCGTAAGGAAACGCATACGAGTGTATTTCGCGAAACAGGTATGATCTAATCTAATCTGCATCTTTCTTCGACAAAAATATTTTTTCGGCTACCGGCTATCAGCTCGTTTCTTGGTTCTTTTTTTTCTCCGTTTTATGAAAAACGACGTTGCTATCGCTCACATATATGAGCGATAGCATGGCTGGGCCGCACTACGCGTCGATATTTCGAGCTGTTATGATGTCGTGTACTAAGCAACATCGGTGCACATTTTCCAGGGCGTGTTTCCTGTCGCGGTAGGAGTTTTTTGCGCATTAAGGCAAAGTAACACCTAAACGTGGCCAATCGACGGAACAACAACGTTTTCTTGAATACTCACTTAGGGGAACACGCCGGCTGTTGGCAAGAGCACTAAAGGTTTTTCCAGACAGAACGCGATAACAGAGGGGCAATGGGCAGAACATGTGGCACCTACAAGGATATCAGAGCCCTTATCAAACTGACGGGCCCCGACATATTGATTTTTTAGCCAAGTCCCGCGAGTAATTTTAGTTGGCTTTCATAGACACCATCTCGATGATGTTGAGCGGTGTTCAGAACAGCGATATATAGTGTAAGCTAGCGACCGTTTCCTGACTTCGACCAATTCATTTGCGTGACGTTTCTTGCAAACGGCGGCACTTCTTTAAAGTGGTATAGAAACAGCCCAGAAAGGCATGATATGCACTCGCCTTTTAGCGACACTTACTTTAAAGTAATGTTGCAGCAACAGTAAGCACCTACAGCCAGACTGACAGCTGCCTCCCAGCGAAAGACCTAGTCATCAAACAGCGTATGACTGCTGAATAAGGACACGCAACATTGTCCTCACAGGCAATGTAGTCGGTGTTACTCGGTGCGCCACCTTTGCTCCCACTTGCTAATGCACCGGCCCTATCCCTGCGTTATCTTATTGTCATTTTCGTATAGCGGCGTTAGCAGACTAGCTTCGCTATCTGTAGCTCAAGTTAAGAAAGTACGGCCCATCTACATAGCCTCTGAAAGTAGTGCTCTTTGTAGATTGTTTTCAGCTTCACTTTTCTGCAGTGAGGTACACGAGAAGTGCAGAGGCGTCGCACAATCATGCTTAAAGGGGTCATGAACCACCCCTCGGCGTTGGTGGAAAAGCACATCCTGCGGAAAGCAGACAGTGCCGTGGACAGCCCAGCATAATCTTGCAGCAGTGCGCGCCAGGGAGAATTTTGAAGTGTAGCGCAATGTTGCCATCTTCTCAGGCCCCCTCTGTTCTCAAGCAGTCTATGAAAAGGCAGAAGTTCAGGGGAAGGCGGAAGCTCGCAGAGATTACAAATTCGTGAGCACGAGGTGTCACTGGAGCGAACGTTTCGAGAAGCGGACTTGCCTTCTTCAAGGCTATCTTCCTCCAGACTTGCAGAGGACGAGTCCGCTTGTCGAAACGTCGGCTCCGGCGACACCCTGCGATCCCAAATTTTTCAGCCCTTGAAGCATTCACAGCCACTCACTCTCAAAAAAGACAATGCGCCGGCAGTGTCAGGCCTCGGAAAGTCTCAAGTTCCAGCCATCGCCGAAGGGGGGCGAAAAAATCGACCCCGTCGCAGCTAAAAAACAAACCATAGTGGCTCCGTTCAAATCTGCCCTCGGCGACGCCAAAAAATCCGCCAGAGGCGCCGTAATAAAAGCAATATTTAAGAGAAATACAGCTATCATTCCTGCATAAAAGTGCTTTTTCTTGTGTAACTGAAAGTAATGTTTGAATGATGAGTAAATTTGTTGTTTAGTGATTGAAAACATCTCTGCCTTCTCGCTCGCCGCTGACGGCCGGCGCGCGGTAACGAGCAAGCGGGCCGTCGCTGTGACAAGTGACGAAGCACAAAAAGTGCGCCGCTGCGTCTCGGGTGTCGCAGATAACGCGCAGAATATGCGCAGTTAGCGTCCGATGGTTGGCAGCTGGTTTGTTGCTCCCCGTTTTCTTGCGAATTCTATCGTTAATGTTGTCTAAAATACGCATGAAAGTTTTTTAATTTACCGATGTAATCATATTGCAATTATGGTGGGCAGTCGGTGTGCTACTGTATGGTGCCGCAGGAGCTGCGATACCAGCGAAGGCGTCAGTTTCCACAGGTTCCTCGACGATGGCAGGTACACGTACTTTCAAGCTCAGCGTTTTTCTTTCTGTTTTGTGACGTCGTTAACATATCACACTTCACTGTTCTCGCTTTTGAGTTGTATGCTAACACGTGTAGACAAAGCTGCTATTTCACTTGTACTTGCAAAGTCTGGTGGGCTCAAATGAACGAGTGAATTATGCGATGGCATGAGCACGACTTGGCCAGGTTGTTGGTGAAGCCTACTTTCCAGTGGCGATGCCACAATAAGAGAATGACCGGGATAGAAAATCGTTTCTCCCTTCTCTGCATTTCCGCACCTCTTTGAGGCCTTGCATATATCCCATTTATGGGTTGTTTCATCGATATCACGTATTAAAATGCTCATGTTTTCTGCCATTCTGTAGGCATCCACTATAATGTGATTTCTTTGCGTGAACCTGCTTGGTATTCTCAGCCTGACCGCAATATGTTGTAATAACAACAAACCCGGGGTCTTCAGGCGTACTCGTTGAAAGCAAGTACTGAAACTGTAGCAAAAAAAAAAAATGCTGATGCTTTACGCCTGTCCTACAATACAAGACAAGTTGGTTATTGTGAGCGCTAGCTGACGGTGGAAACGGGCAACAAACGTCATCTAATTTGTTTTGTCTCTTTGAAGTACCGCGAAGGCTAGTCGTTTACGAGCTCACGATGTCTCAACAAGGGCCTTTTACCGCTTGCTGACTGTCAATAAAGATTATCGTTCCTTCTACTCAATCGTGAATTGTTCTTACTGGTGCCAGTTGCCAATGTATGCCTTTCGGTTCCATGTAACCTTCGTACGCACAGGTACTGCGTTCCGAAGGGCGCTTTGGCGTGTTGCTGGGCGTATCGACGCGCTCAAAACAAGCGGGCGAAAGATAACGAGACCTCCGTAGCCCTACGCGAGTCCCGGCCTCTTTCGTCCACTTCTGTTTAAAAAGGATAGAAAAAAAACCAGCCGAGGCACCCGCGTATGCGCATACGCACCCGGTACGGAATAAAAAAGGCAGCCATTTGCATTTTTCTACCTAAAAAAAACAATAAATTTTGTTTTCCGCTTCCTGTTTACGCAGCGCCATCTCTTGGGTGCCTTCGGTAGTTCCATGCGCTACCGCTGCTTATCTTTCGTACCGTTGTCAAGGCTACAGTTTCCCTTCTCTAAACTGGTTCTTTATTCTATGGCAGTGTGACGAGCTGCCGTTCATGGGGTCATATGTTGGGTGTTGTATGACAATGTCGCATTACGGCAGTAGGAAAGCAGAACTAGTGTGCTCTAAAAGTAAGCATACCATAGAAGCTATAGTCTAGCATAAATAATGGCTGCTTCCGGCGGAATGTCGACTGGTTTTAGCTGGTGTTGTTCAAATAATACAAATATCCGCTTTGATAACGTAGGCTACACTATGCCATGGACATTCACATAAGTGCTGTGCCTTGTTGTGTAACGGCACAACACTGATCATACCCGATCGGCATCCGAAACCTTGGCAACGCACCATAATAGGTGGATAGCAAAACTAGAGCAAAACGGCGCGTCGTCTGCTACAGCACTTCCGGTTCACGGAACCTTCAAGGCTCAGCTCTTCGCTGCTTTAAGCTTTGTGCGGTTCAGCGCAATCGGGGAGGAGGCAAGATAACTGGTAACAACCGCGTCGCAGAAAGTACGTGTTTTCTCCCCGATTACACTGAACGGCACACACCTTGAAACAGCGAAGAGCTAGGCATCGAACTGGAAGACGTCATTTTGCTATCCACCTTTTTTAGGCTTCAGTGGTCTGCCCGTGCCACTTGGGCGCACGTAACATACGGTTCCCCAACGTACGTCTATACATGATAACTGTCATTCATTCATTCATTCATTCATTCATTCATTCATTCATTCATTCATTCATTCATTCACTGTTATGGCTATCATTGCTTCTTTCGGTTGGACGTGCCCCTTGCTTGCCGAGGAATTCGGAGCAGAGCACTAAACGGCGCCATTCCAGCCGTTTTCATTTTTTTGTAGTGTTTGGTTAAAGGTTGAAATGGAAACCTAATTTATTCTTGTCAGTACTCTTTATGGTTTATGTTACAAGTCAAGCTATTTAGATAGGCAGCCGAACTCCGCAGCCCAATCAGGTCGACCACGGTGGCATTTCAAGATGACTTAAGCTAGGCGTGTCCTTGTAGATTTGGCTCCATGGACAGGTACCTTGAATTGGCTTGGTGGGCAAAGTAATAAACAGAAATTCGTATTGGGCGAATAAAAATCACAGCATATCCACGGAATGAATGATTATGAGTGGGCGAAGCTGCGGAGGTTCATCGGTAAACCGTGAATCTTCCGTGAATTCTGCCCAGTACATCATCACCGACGTGAGATCGGGCGCGTTTATACTAAAGGTTCGATGAGCTTTGACGACTTGCAGCTCACTTTAATTTTACATGTACGCTGTGAATTTTCATTGTTTAGAAAACATCTGGCGTCTTTCGTTAAGCAGCTGGCGTCTTTTCGTTTTGCGTTTAGAAAACATCTGGCGTCTTTCGTTGGTTTATTTCATCAATCAACGGCGTTTTGAACAAAATTTTTATTTAATCACGCACAGGAGATATCTCACCAGGCACTACCTTGGAGGTAAACAATGGCTGCTAATGGGAATGAGAGACAGAAGAAGTCGGCTTTTAGCTAACAGTTACACTTCTACTAAAGTTTCCTACTGGAACATGCCAATGGCTGCTAATGGGGAATGAGAGACAGAAGAATTTGGCTTTTAGTTAACGCGCACGCTGCGAATTTTTTATTGTTCAACAACGCACAGGAAAAATCTCCCACCAGCATCACCTTGCAGGTCAAGATCTGGTACTAGCGTTACGACTTGTTACGCACTACTACGACTACGAGGGACGAACGGGTGCCTAAGGAGCTTCGCCCCTAATTGCATAAAAGAAACTAAAGAGTGAAGCCCTGCCTAATGCACCATAGTGAGGGACAGTCGACTAGGTCACTCCACGAAGCCGTCTATATAGAAGTGAAGCATCTTATAGCGGAGTTCAATCCGGTGGTGGTGGTGTGCGGCGTGACCACCCTTACTGCGCATGCGCAAACCTTCTCCACTACCCCTCTCCACTCCCCTCCCCCTCTCCACATCACCTCTCCCGTTCCCTTACCCCTTTCCATTTCCCATCCCCTCTCCTGTCCCCTCTCCCGCCCTCCTCTCCTCTTCCATCTCTCCTCCCGTTTCCCCCTCTCCACATCACCTCTCCCCTTCCCTTTCCCCCTACCCCTTCTCTCCCCCTCTTCACTTCCCCTCTCCCCCTCACCACTCCACTACTGAAACGCGGGCTTTACATGCCGAAACACTGCTTCGCATCGCCTCATGGCCCCGCGGGAGATGGTGTGATTTTAGTAGCACCATTACAGTGAGCTATGCAACATTACTCTTAATCGCCTCTGTTCTAATGCGACAGAATTATTAGATGCGAAACAGCTTTTGCGCTGGGCTTTCTCCGTAGTTCCATTGGTGACCGTCCGCTTTCTACCACCTAGCATAGCCGTCTGAGCGTGCGCTCGAGCCAAGGAGAAGTCTTCTTCCTCTTGTTCTTCGACCGCCTTGATGATGATACGTGCAGAGGACTTTAGGGGCCCGGGCTGCCGTATGCTGTCCTATCTTGGCGTAACGCAGACAAAACCATGTTTGCTGGCACGCGCTAGCGCGTTCCGGCCTGTGTAAGGGGCTGGGTAAGACGCTGTGGCCTCTCCCTTTTACACTCTCTCAGCAATCATGTCATGGCGTCGGCGAACGAGATTCTGCAGACGCGCAATGAACGACCGCTTTGTATCCAAGGAGGTTTAAAAAAAAATTTTTAACCTCCTTGTTTGTATCCTAGTCAGAACGCGCTGGCAGGCGCTAGCACGTTCGGGCCTGTGTAAGGGGCTGGGTAAGACGCTGTGAGCTCTCCGCCTTGCACTCTCTCAGCAATCGCGTGATGGCGACGGGGAACGAGATTCTGCAGACGCGCGGTGAACCCGCGTGGCGTGCTCCAAGAAGAGTTCGGGACGAGTAACAGCAACAGCGACTACAGTGAATTCATGGTGTGCTCCACTGGCAAGGACGCTACAAGAAAACACGACACACACGAAGGCGCCGGATAGCACTATAGTCCCAGGGGTTCATTTCATACATTCCATCTGATTCCGTTTGCAGGCACCAAAACAAAACTCATTTCTACTCTTGCGTTTAACCCAAGATGAATCATCTCGTTATCCGACTAGGATGCATACGGCCAGCTTCCACACATGCGTCCGCATTAAGCTATTGCTTCCGGTTATCTTATTTCACGCGTGAGCTGATTTCGAAGCTGCCTGATCACAACGCATCTCGTAGAATTTGGGTTGCCACCGCACGGGGGCCGGTAAAAAACGTCCTTCCAAAAGAATTCTCCGAAATACTACGCCGTAACACGAACGGACGAATTTATGCGTTGTCGAGTGCAGTTTCCAGCTCCGCTATCGTGTCCGCCGGATCAGATGCAAGCGTCACACTCATACGTGACGTCATTTCGCTGCGAAAGTAAACAGAAAATGGCGAAATTCTGGGCACCCACATAATAAAGATTATCGCACGCCCTAGCTTATCCAACCTCGCTGCTTTTAGTCGGTACGTAGGTCGAAGGCGTTTATCGCAACAAGGATACTACATTTTCATCGGCACAACGCGGCTCATTATGATGTCTGCATTTAAGAACATTCATGACCCACGTCTTTGTTAAAACCGCCTCGAAGTCCGTTTATATCACTGCATCAGTTCGCAATTTCTTCGCACCCGAACGCGTCCAATAAGAAACACATATGTGAGAAATAAATTTAAAGAATTAAGGCAGCTTCGCGCTAGTGGCGTCAATCCTCAAGGAAGTGCGGAGCTGGGCCTTGTATTTGTCTCTTGCTGTCTCGCTCTCTTTCTTTGTCTTCTTCTTTTTCTCTCTGTTTTTTTTTCTATGTCTTTTTCGTCTCTGTTTATTTCGACTTCTTTTTTCCTCTCTCTATGTATTTCTTTCTCGCTCTTCCTTTCTTTTCCTTTCTTCAGTTTCTTCTTTTTCTCTATTTCTCGCTTCCCCTTTCTTTGTCTCTTTCCCTCTCTCTCGCTCTTTCTTTTTCTGTCTTTCTACCTTTTCTGTGTTTTTTCTGTTTCTCCACTTCCCCCTCCACTTCCCCTCTCCACTCCCCCTCACCCTTTCCCCTCTCTACCTCCCTCCCCCTCCCCATCTCTCTCTCCACTCCCCCTCTCCACTGCCCCTCTGAAACGCGGGCTCGACATGCCGAAACGCTGCTTCGCATCGCCTCATAGTCCCCTATAACGGGAGATGGTGCGATTTTTTATACGGTGTGGTATAGGAGCGTTATAAAATATCAAAAAAAGAAAAAGAATTGGCCGCCATCCCGCCATGTGAACGTCCAGCGAAGTTGTATCGAACATGACACGTGCTGATGGGGAGGTATGTTTTATTATTGCTTTAGAGTAATGGTAGTGATAATAGCTTTGTGGCAGCTGTGATAAACCGTCATTGGCTCCGCGACCATTTTCAGCAAAAGGAATTTCTTCCTTTCGTCGAGCATTTTATTCACGCTTTTCTTTTGGTGTCTTTAATTTCCGTGGTCTGCCCATGGCAGGTTTAGAATGAACTGAATGATTTGCTAGACGGGTCTTCCTTTTAAAGACGATAGTCTTTCTTGGGGAACTTAAACGCAGAAATGTTGGTCTGTCTTTCTGTCTGTCTTTCTGTTTGTCGGCACGTCCCTCAATTCAGCCACTCGGCCAAAGTTGAACCACTTGCCCAAGGGCCAGCCGTCTTGAACTGGTACGGCTGTTCATACTTGTGAACGTTGTCGATCAAAAAGTAAATATCATGCATATCTGAGGTGCAACATCACTAGGTAAGTATTAGGTGGCGTGTTCCTTTAATAGAAAATGCATACATACGTAATTTTAAGGACCCTAGTTTCTTAAGCTGCGCTGAAAATGCGTAAGAATGGAAGCTTGAGCGAGTTGGTATGCGTTCATCTTTGTTGAAACAGCGCTCACTAGACGACGACGAAGTAAAAGAAGGCACAGGACAGGCGCTGCCTGTCCTGTGCCTTCTTTTACTTCGTCGTCGTCTAATGAGCGCTGTTTCAACAAAGCTCAAAATGCGACTGCGCTGAAATTTGCCTTCCTCCGTGCCCTTCGCACGAGCTCATTGTTGTGTTTCGGTTTCGGTTCTGTATTGCACTGTACGAATGCCATGGGTTGGTGTTGAAAAACTTTAGTTTTGAGAAGGCCAAGAAGGTGAAAAAAAAAATATTTAAAAAATGAAAAAGCGGCGTTGTGGGCAGCCAACAGGCTGCCGGTTGTGGGCGCCGCTCTGGCGTTCCTGTTTTACCCAGGCGACGTGTAAATAAAAGAGTGTGTGGAGAGTACTCGTTGAGTGCGGACGTTTCTCTGCTTCAGCGCTTCGCGCCAAACCGCGTTTTCGGGCTGGCTGGCGTCCGCGCCGGTCGCGTTGGTCACCGCCGGTCTTCGCCTGCTGCTGCGCCGGGACTACCAGCACGCAACACAGCACTCATGTTTCCCGACGTATTGCCAGATGGCGTCCATATCTCACACAGCGCCTCTTCTATCGTCTTTACACGACATTTGCAGCGAAGCACGCAGATACGCGGCCAATTTTTTTATATGAAAGCGGGAAACGCAGGCGGGGAAGGGCCGTTAACGTCATTCGAAGCCCTGGTGTGAAGTGCAAAGCAACTGCAACCTAATCTTTACCAGGAACTCGTGGGAGGGTTTCTCCTTCGGCGCATCGCGCCAAACAGCGTGTTCGGGCTGGCCGGCGTCCCCACCGGTCGCGTTGGTCACCGCCGGTCTTCGCCTGCCGCTGCGCCGGGACTACCAGCCCCCAACACAGCACTCGTAGGGTGTTCCCATTCTGCACAGGCGTCTTATCATCCATCATAGGGTTTTGATGTTTGTTTTGTGGTTTTCTTTATTGAAACGAATACTGAGCTCTATGCTGTACGCCTGATTGCAAAGAAAGATATGCAGTTTGCTTTTAATTGCTCCTTAAACCGCACAGAGGTCGAAATTTAGTTGTGGCGTTGCAGTTTCGTCGGCTTGTCTGTCCACCTCTCCGAATGCCCTTCCTCAGCGTCTGAGGCCAAAACGCAAGGAGCACGCGCACCTGCTGGCATAGGAGCACGCGAGCGTCTGTTGGTGTTTTAGGCACCCTCTACCTGGCGTTTTGTGTTTGCGCCACGAAATATTCCGTCCAACGAGAGGTGTACAGCTTCACTGTAAAATTACGGCAGATCCAAAGAATTGTGGGAATCGATTTCACGCAAAGCAGTCAGCGAGTCAGCAGCTTATGCCGAGCCTTGAGCCAGGTCTTATGCGGTGGATCGACGTTCTTGAGAAATGTGCGTAGAAAGCTTATCGTGGGCCTACCAGGCCCGTTAACTACACTTGCATCTCAATAGTAGATCATTTTTTGACGTAACGCTGGCGCTCACATTACAGCACAGACGTCACTTTTATCGAAATGAAGTGTAAGCAGCGTACGTTGGCGTATTCCTGCGGGGACGAGCAACGCTGGGCCATAGCTTGTTGAGTCATAGCAGTCATGTGTAACCGTTTGTGCGCTACACCCAAACTGTATGTATTTCTGTTGTTTAGTTCACTCTAAATGTCTTATAGAGTTTTGGATGGCTACTTTTGCTGTCCTGAATTGCTATAGACTGTGAATCACCAGTGGCACATGCCCGCATACCATGGGTCATGGTAGGCCGGTATGTAACACACGTGACTCTGAGTGAGTGAGTGAGTGAGTGAGTGAGTGAGTGAGTGAGTGAGTGAGTGAGTGAGTGAGTGAGTGAGTGAGTGAGTGAGTGAGTGAGTGAGTGAGTGAGTGAGTGAGTGAGTGAGTGAGTGAGTGAGTGAGTGAGTGAGTGAGTGAGTGAGTGAGTGAGTGAGTGAGTGAGTGAACTTTATTGAAGGTCTGGCGAGGACGCGAACTCGCCGCGCTCCCCGCTAGTCCCACGTCGGGACCGGCAGATCTCGCCCACCGGCCCGGTGGCGGGCATGACGGATAGCCAGGATTTGCTTGTCTAGAGAGTGTAGGAAAGAGTTTCATGATGTAGACGACAGGCTTGTCGTGTTATACGTCATGGCCTGTCAGTCAGGTTCTTCGGGCTTTTGTACCCTCCGATGCCAATTTTGGTACTATATAACAAGTTTGGGAGACAACCTCGAGAGCCCCCAGATGTAGGCGGATCAGATAGATAGATAGATAGATAGATAGATAGATAGATAGATAGATAGATAGATAGATAGATAGATAGATAGATAGATAGATAGATAGATAGATAGATAGATAGATAGATAGATAGATAGATAGATAGATAGATAGATAGATAGATAGATAGATAGATAGATAGATAGATAGATAGATAGATAGATAGATAGATAGATAGATAGATAGATAGATAGATAGATAGATAGATAGATAGATAGACGGACGGACGGACGGACGGACGGACGGACGGACGGATGGATGGATGGATGGATGGATGGATGGATGGATGGATGGATGGACGGATGGACGGATGGATGGATGGATGGTATCAAACTTGTTCGACAAAGCAACTTCGATGACAGTCGCAGTATCTTCAAAAATACCAAAGAGTACTGATCCACACGTAGTCATAATTAGAGGGGCCCGATTTTTAAACATTAAAGGGGTACTGACACAAAATTTCGCGGCCGAGATAGCCTGCTGGATCGATTTCCGTGTACGTGCGTGTACCATCTGCGAAATATCGACAGCGAATAAAGATTGGAAGGTATTTTATATGAGTATTGAAGTTCGCGTGCGCGATCCAGCATTATAGGGCGCACCTATTGCATTGACACCCTCGGAGGTGACCCGAGGTGACCCCCCTACTTCCCCTACGTAACCGTTGTAGCCGGTACAACAAGTTGTGATGACGTCGTAGCCGCCATTTTTGTTTTGACGCGCTCACCGCTGCGCTGTTGGTGTCTCAAGGAAATCGTCGCCAACAGACGACGATGAGGAGCACGACGACAACGAGGACGATGATGGCGACGACATCGCGCAGCACGTGCGGCAAGCGTGCGAATGCGAGGAGACGACGCGAACAGCGCGGAAGTGCGTCACACTTCTGTGTGCTGACGGGATCGAGCGCTGCGGCCGCTAGGTGGTGATAGTTGCACCCGGAGGCTTGTCGTTTTTGAAACCGAAACTGACACTGGTCGGTAATGAGGAGCCTGTAATTAATTATCTGTCGCGCGCTGCAGCAAACGATGTGCCGTGTTACGACTAACAGGCCCCCAGCAACACATTGCAGCAAAAAAACGCGAGGCCAAAATTTTTGTGTCAGTACCCCTTTAAAAAAGCGAGTTTTAGGCGCCAAAACTAGGCAGGCAGTACAACTTTAGAGGCTTCCAACTTTGTGTATATAAGCACAATAGATTTTCGCATACATGCACATAATTTCACACGATGTGCGCGACCTGTATCTACGACAGGAAAAAAAAAATAACGTTGTTTATGATGACACCAAGGGGCCAACAGTTGAACATAGCCGTGCAATTGTCCCTTGTTCCGCATGGTTCGCACAACGCGGTCTCTCCGTTTATTCTTTAGCATGGTGAGTCAAGTGTCCACTGTCGAATACACGCTCCTAGATGTCTTTCTTTTCGGCATGACTGAGAAGGGCGGACCAGGCGCAGATAGGCAGAGGGCTAAACGACCAGAAAAGAGGGCTGCCTAGCTGCTATCGGCCGGATCGAATTGTGTATAGCCAATTTTTCCCTTTGCAGTGAACACCTTTAAAAGTAATCCACCAACAAAAGAAAAGACGCGTGCACATTTTTCTTCCTTATAAGAGCGGAGCTGTTTAAGCCGATTATTGCTCCGTGACGCGTGAACAGAAATGATCATCATCGTGAACCGGCACGCGCTCTCTTCTTCCTCTTCCTCTCCTGCTTGCTCCCAGAACATGTGCACCGATTTGAGCAACGTGAGATGCAATAACTGATGGGCGAGAGACCAAATACAGGGAAACAGAAGGAGAGAAAGAAAGCAAGAAAGAGAAACAGAGAAATTCTTGACGAGGCGGTGTTTGAACCCGCGTACCCACGATCGGAACGTGAGCGTCGTAACCACTCGGCTATCCAGGCACACTAGGAGAGCATAGCATAAGGGAAAAGAAGACCGATACTACACGTATGGCGTAAACTAGCGAACCACGGCTCGTGGTGGGCGGGTATGTGCCACAGGTGATACCCAAGAAGAGCGAAAATAGTGAAAATTTTTATGACACATTTTCCGTGAGTTAAACAAGAAAAGTACATACCGTTTATTATAGGTGACAATTTTAGTGCAGCAGACAGAGGCAGACAACGCGCCGTAGATAGCCCTAGCCAGGAACTACACGGTGCAGATCGTAAATAAATTTATTACATCAGCAGCTGTAGTGACGTTTGCCTGACAATAGCTGTGGTGGCGGTGCTTGTCTAACCTTAAATGTGGTTGTAGTGTCGGATATCTATTCTTATAAATATGCAATAAACATTACATATGTACTCCGATGAGTCGGCCAGTTATAGACAAAAGTTGCTTTTCTCAATTCACTCAAAGACGTGGATCGCGTAATGATTGGCTGAAGGCCAAAACATGTGGCATAGGCAGGCGCTCGCCGGCTGTTTCGCATGAAATCGATTCCCACAATGCGCGGGATCTGCCGGAATTTTCGCGTCTACTATATCTAGGTTCACCTGCTTTTTAGTTATTACCAGGGCTGTGCGAATATTTGGAAGCCTCGATTAACGAATCGAATAGTGTTTTATTCGATTCAGTACACGAATCGAATAGTGTTCTATTCAATTCAGTACACGAATCGAACAGCACATATTTGAATTCGGCATTCGAAATACCGAATATTTTTCTAATACTTTTCGAATATCCCGCACTGACGGCAAAAACCCCGAGAGAACAACACATTGCATGGAACATCGAGAGAGCACCTGCTTGAATTATTGGATTACCAAGATACATGCAGCGCAGTCTTTTACTGGACTATTGGTGCTGTACTAATCACAGATGAATGTGCTTCTAATTAAAACTCTAGTGTCGCTGAAGCGAAAGTGTCCTCAATCTGCTATGCTCATCATCAGATTCGTGATGTTCATTCATCAGACATTGTTTAGTTTTTATACTTCAGTTTTGTTTAAAACGTGGTGACAAAGTGCCGTCTTGAATTAGGAAGTATCCGCTACATTTCAACTTACAGTTACAAAAGGTCTCATAGGCTATCACTTCTTATACGATCCTACCTCATTTTACACAACTGTGGCATTTTTTGTCAGTTAAAGTTGATTGTAATGTCCCTCTCTTAATGTTTTGGAGTTGAAACTATTCAGTCCAAATAAAATATTGTTGAATTCTAGAACTGTTTTGAAAATTGTCGCCTTACCTATTCGAAAACTCTTCGAAGTATCCAATTTGTATTGGGATTCGATTCGTTGTCATCACAACTCGACTCGTATTCAATTCGGTTCTAAAATTTACTCTTCGCACACCACTACCGATTACTTTCGCTCTTGCTTTCTTGAGGCTGGGAGCAATCTTTGCCACCTTGCCTGTGATCACTACGCTTCACTTTTCCCGCTATTTCTGCCTCCTGTACTACGCCAAGTTCCCCAGGCAGTGAAGTTTTAAGCGCTGCAAAATGTAAGCGTTGAAAAATAGGACGAAAATGGCGCGCACTTCAAAGAATCTCGGTTTTTTTTTTACACCCACGGTAGGCTGCGCGTCACTCCGCAGAAAGCGCGGTTAAGCTTGAATCAACAAGGGTTTCCAAACTTTAGGGGCAAGACCCGAATTATTCATGGGCGTTTTGCATAAGCAAATGCTTGAAATTTTGCAAATGCTTTCAAACATTTTTTTTTGTGGAAACCACCGCGGGATATGCGGAATATCCAGTTCTACGTGTTTCTTCCATAGGAGGGCTTCGAAAAGCGAAAAAAAATAAAATCCTTGGCTTTTTCGTTTACATATTTTTCTCGCTATATGTGGCGTACTTATGATGGCCCGGCAACTCGAGCTGAAGGGTAACATGTTTCAGCTCCCATTGTTTGCTTCACGTTCTTCTATACAACCTTTGCTAAAGTTTAGGTCAAGCGATTTACATTTGTTAGTATCTATTATTTTCATTAGAATAGATGAACACCAGACGTCTTCTTTTTTTTTACCCGAGTCAGCATTTGACGGTCACAAGAAGTGCATAAGAGACCTTCAGAAAAACATGAAAAAGTGCACCTTGAAAACTTATACGAAAATTTTGCTAAAGTTGAGACCATACCATATATTACAACGATTACAATTCCTATCTATTTCGAGGTATTCATGGTTTCCCAATTAAAGCCAAATTTTCAGTATGTGATAATTGCGTGGTTAAAAGGACCCACGTGGTCACTGATTCGCCAGTGTTATCTGCACACCTGAGCTTCAGCGGTTGACTCTCTTAGGCTGCAATGCCCGTCATGAACGCTGCCACACGCTGACAGTGAAAATTTCAGAAACAACTTCCAGTGCCACCCCGCACCCTGTTTTTGAAAGACATTATACGTATTTCCTCAATTTCGCTAAAAAGGGAGCATGTCACCCACCCTCCGCTAATCGAAATGACCAGTGTCTTACGTGAAATCTACAAGAAACTATAGTGTTGTAGAGGTATGTATCTGGTATAAGCCTCCGCAGAAACGGTCTTATTTTTTTACCGGCATGTATATATGCTCACGATGAAAATTTCTTGCAGCGTTCGCGAGTAGAAACAAAGGACAGAAGGAACAATGAACTAGCGACTGTTCTAGTTGTTTGTACACGTGAGCGCTGCACGAAGTTTTCATCCTGAATGCCTACCAACTGGTTCAGCTTAACATCCTGATGCATATATGCCTCCGAAGGAAGTGTTGTGCATTCACTTCGAACTGATTTCGACTTCAACAACGGGAGGCAGACAACTGACTACTGTCCGCCGTCATATCTAGATTACGGCTATTTGAGGAAACGCGTTCGTTTCCGCCACTCGCACTCGAAACGTAGCGTGTACAATAAGAGCTACCTACTCTAACCGTCATGAATACCCCTACTGAGCTCGTTTCTCGATGCAAAATATTTATGGCGTGAGCCAAACAGTCAGTTCGTTGACTTTATATCCTCTGTCGATTTTTTTTATTGCTTCCTTCATCAAGCACTGCCCACAGAAGCGCTCATTTCAGGAGGCATTTTGAAGTTTGCGGCTCGCGTACAGGCAACGAGCTCTCCAGTACAGTATTCCTCTCCGACCGCGAAGCTTTCATGCCTTGCTTGTCGACCGTGGAATAATTGAGATAGCGGCGTCTAATTTTTAACACGAAAGTGTTTTATGCCGGGGTCCACCAAGACTTTCATGACGTATTTCCGTCACGCAAGTACGTCAGCAAAATGAACGCCATCAGACGGCAAAGAAGAAAAAACTATAAGAAAAAGTTGCGTTCACGGTAGTCGAACCCATGTCCTGTCGGTCCGCGACGATGGCTGGCGGGCGTTTAACCCACTGAGCTACCGCCAAACTCATTGCGGAGGCTACCTGAACGCGCGTTTTATCTTTCCCACTTCCCTCTCACAGTGCTGTTGGATTGATGGATGAATGCTATGAGCGTCCCCTTTATAACGGGGCGTTGACATCTGTGCCACAAGGCTCGAGAAAAAAAAAACGCGCCGTTGCTACGACCATACCATTCGGCGCGTTTCCAATAGAAGTGTAATTTCGTGAACGCTTTAACACCGCGAGGTGGCGGATTTAGCCGAAGCCTCGCTCATAGCATCCTTCAATATCAAAAAATAACTCCGATGCTCGCCTGGCTGTCGCACCGCGTTCCCCGCTCGCCCTGTGAGAATTAACGCGGCCAGGCTAGAGGGAAGACACGACGCGCGTAGCGTTTCTTTTCGCATTTCACGACGCTTTGAAGGAGTGCATATCGACTATCAGTGTTTATTATGTGCTTGTTGATGCCATCTTTGCGCGGGATTCACCATATGCGGTGTCCACGTATATGTCAAGAACTTCAGCTACCGCAAGGGTTAAATCATGATCATGGGCATTAGTCGTCGGCATGAAGATGTGCCGCTAGGCGTCAACGTGAGTGAGATATGCGTGCACATCAAGCGGTGCTGTATCTGCCAAACAACAGTAGACATTGTACAAGCTACCACATACCAATGCACTAAAAACAATAAACTACTTCTGTGACGACACGTTTCACTTTCGTGTTATACCGATTCCTATGACGGAGGGATCAGCCATCATTTTTTTCATCATCACTTGACTTTTGTAAGCACTTAACTCTAGCAATGCTAATTAACCTTCCTGATTTTCACGACAATGTAAAAGCAAGTTACAATTTTTTACTGCAATAATAACACTAAACCAAGCACGTGCCATGTAGGTTAACCGTACCTCGCACTAAGATTTCATGCTCGTCTGTTCCTCGCGTAATAGCAGAACCAAGCTGGCGGACCAACCGAGAAATCTATGGGAAATATTTTTTATTCCGTTTTAAATGCGAAGCATTTATCAGCGAACCTTTGCCATTTTGAGCGTTTCTATCTACGTATCCGTCTACCAGTCTATCTATTTAGCCGCCTACGTTAAGTGCTCTCGTGATCACCTCCTTAACTTGGTGTAGATCAAAAGTGGCATGGGAGGGTAAGGGGATTTGACGAATATGACTGTCTGGTCATGACATAAATAACTTGAAAATCTTGTCGCGTACGTCGTCAAGCCCTTCCCTAAAGACACGTGTCGCACATACCAGTTTACCACGTACGGGTCGCGGTGTACGGGTATGCGCCACAGGTGATTGACAGTTTATATCTACCCAGAAACGGCGAGAACAGATATTTGTCATTTAAAGGCGAGCGCGTTAAGAAAAACCGACATTGGCAGCGTTGGCCCGATGAATGGAAAGAATAAAAATTAGGATCCCATCAGCAGAAATCGAACCCAATCATTCCGCGCGGCAATCAGGTATTCTACCATAGAGACGCCACGTCTGTAAACTGGTTTGGAAAACAGCCTATACAGGCGTAATGTTGGTGAAACTTCAATTGTGGTTGTGGTGCCGACTAACTAATTTTACAAGAAAGCAATAAACACTACATATGTAGTCCTATGATACAGGCGTCATATCAGACTAACGTCTGTGGTTCCAGTGTTGGCTCCGCTTTTATAGCAGTCTAATAAACATTACATTTGTATGCCCATGATTCCACAAGCAATACCGAAGCATTGTTCGACCCCTGAGGAATACATTAACGAAAGTTACGAATGATATTCACATGATTGCACCATAAGGTGCACTTAGTTTTGATAGTACTGACGTATGTACTTTAACGTGAGGGCTGCCGTTATGTTGCACCGTAAGTTACCCTTTGAACGCCAGTGTTGCCGACGTGCCTGGGAAGCCCACGATGTGCACACAGCTACTACAATTCCAATAACACGTCGATCCACTTCGTAACGCTTGACTCAAAGCCATAAAATACAGCATAGTAGTACTCGCTGACTGCTTCGCATGAAACCGATTCCCACAACGCGTGAGATCTGCCAAATTTTTTCGTTCTATATGTTACAGGGCGATGAGTCACAGAACTGTTTCCAACAAAAAATATAATGAACATAAACTGTAATCCTGCACATGCAAAAGAAAAAACTATATAGTAAAGGATGCAATGCTTACGCGCTAGGCTGAACATTGACGAATAAAAAAGCGCTCGACGGGTGCACACAAAAAAAAAGCTGTATTTTTTGAATATCGTAATGCATGCGTCGAACGCATAGCACGCTAGCTAACGGCACACGAATTTGAATATCATCTCACGAAGTACCCAAAGAAAAGCAGGACTAAGAACGCAGACGTTTTGAAGTTGCCTGTCGGCTGAGAAGTTCCTGCGAACTGTAACTCACACAACGATTTGCATGCGGTCTTCTTTTCAGCTAACAGGGTCGAACATGTGTGAGACCGAAGTAGGAGAACCTCAGCAAAGTTAGCTACCGCAAGTTCGATACCCGGAATAACGACGAGTGCTGACAGCTGTGCAAATGCAAGCGAAATTGCGCCCCTTCCCAACTTGCGACATGCGAAACGCAGAAGGATCGAAAAACGCCAGTTCTTGACACGAACAACCGATGCTTGGCACTCAGGTCAAGTCAGGAAATTCCACTGTGAAGTTTTCGAAATGGAAATGAGCCTTTCTCAAAGCGTTTCCTTTAAAAAGATATTCCTGTGGATTCGCGTGTGTGTGTGTATGTATGTATACATGACGCTACCTCTCTTCCCCCTCTACATATATGTATGTATGTATGTATGTATGTATGTATGTATGTATGTATGTATGTATGTATGTATGTATGTATGTATGTATGTATGTATGTATGTATGTAGTTCTCCAGTGACGTAGTAGACCCCGTCGATCACGTTATTTGAGAGCGAGCCATTTCTAGCTGTCTTTGAAGCGTAATTGCAAATTCCCTGCCGCGTTCAAAGGAGCCTTGACTACGGATCAGCAGCGTTTTCTGGCCATGTTCAAAAGAGAAGAGAATATTAGAGAAGTAAAGGCAGGGAGTTTAACCAGTTTGCTACCCTACACATGGGAACAAGATGGGGCAGATTGAAAGATGGAGAGGATAGATAGAGAAAGGCAGCACATAATACAGCACACACACACAGTCAATCACAGTCCGTCACTCTTGCGTGGTACCTGAGATCACTGTCACAGCGACTTGACCAAGTACGTTTCTTTTAAAAAACTTCTGTAGGGCCTTGGTCGCCTTCAGCTGCGATGTCTGCTGTCGATGGCGTAAGAATGCTTTCAACAGGCATTGGCCTATTGTCAAGGTGCGCTAAAGTGGATGCCAGGGACTGTCTCTGAACAATATATCCCAGACAGCCGCACAGATTGTAGTGTAGCGTCTCCTCACAACCACAGGCACCGCAAAGAGCGTTGTCGGCCATCCGAAGAGAGGCCACACTGCTTTGTCGCCTATGTTAAAAAAAGTGTTGCAGGGCACCTTTGAACTTATCCATCGCCGACAAGATCTTTCATTTTCAATGCGATAGCGTTAAGAGCCCGTTTCGAAGAAAATGAGGTGTCAGTGTCGGCGGCGTTCGTTGTGAGCGAAATATCAGCGTTGTCCGTGAGTGCAACATCCCGATAGATGCAAAGAACGAAAAATCAGCTAGGGTTCGAGACGGAATCGAACCCAGGTAATCTGCGTGGCAGTCAAGCATTCTACGACAGAGCCACGCCAGAGCTCGAAACTGCTCTGAAAAAGACCCTACAGTGTCGCCAAGTCGGGCGAGGAGTCGTGTTAACAGATGGAATACTGCGTGGCAGAAGCGTAGAATCGCACGAGATGTAACACCATGCGAATTTCGTAACAAGTGGGTGGTTGAAGGCTGCCAACCCACTACAAAGGGCTCACATATACTTCGTCACCATTATCGGGCACAGCAACAACAGTGCAGCTACATTGGTGCACGCGCGTATTGCTGTATACGACACTTAGTGGGCGCTTCGCCAATGTTGTGTAATTGCAATTGTTGTGTAATTCGCAACTGTTGTGTAATTATGCCCTAGGAGAGTTTACAGAGGCGAATGTCACGCTCACACACGCTATTTCCCTCACACCACGGTTGAGGTATCAACCGAAAAGCGAATTGTATGGCAAGCGAATGATAAGGCACTGCGAACGGGCACAAATAACGCTCAAGTGCCGCAAAGTTTTTCAGGTTGAGTTAAGGTTTAATGTTAACAAGGTAGAAAGCGCAAGGCCTTTCAGATACCGCGCAGACTCCCTGTGGTAGTCCTACATGTAAGATTGTAAAATCCCATGCATCCACTTATTCCATGCTCTGTTTAAAACGTGAACAGCAAACTACAAGTAAATGAACGAGATGCACTCGAAAATTCTCACACATGCTCAGATAAAGAGGAATATTATTGAGAACTAACAGACAATAATGCCAAGGAATGTATAGGGGATGTTATTTGTACTAATTAGGATATAAATGCGAAGAAAGTGAAGTGGACGAAAAGATAACTTTCCGCCGGCAAGGACCGAACCTGCGACCTTCGAATAACGCGTCCGATGCTCTAGCAACGGCGGTCATCCTCCCGTCCACGTTATGGGGTACATATGTGCATTTAAACCTCGGAGTGTTAGTCAGCGCCGATCGCAGCCATGGCGGCGAGTGACTCTTTTTCTGCCTGTTGGCGTCACCTAGCACGTGATCTTTTTACGAGCAGGAAGCTGACCAATAATCCCTCGCATACTACCTGAAAGCAACAAGCCTTCCAGAACGAGACCCTCGTTATGAATGAAGGAAGGAAGATGGCTTTTAAGGGCTCGTTTTTCTTGCAGTGTGCGCCGGTGTTTTCCACAGCAAAATCGCTACTAATGGGCAATGAGAACAGCACGAAGATTAGACACAGAGACCCGCAGTCCGCTTTTAGCTAACGTGCACGCTGCGAATCTTTATAGTTCAACTACGCACAAGATAAATTTCCCAGCGGCATTACATTGCAGGTCAAGATCCGATGCCTGTATATACAGGGTGGCCGGTGAACGGTTGTGCAGCGTGAGCAGTCGGCTTTTTCAACAAACTCATTAGCAGACGCTGCCTGCGTCGGCGTGTCTCTCGTGGGCGGGGGCCCGTTCTCGTTCCCTGCGAGCTGGTAGTTCAGCGTTCATCGCAGAAAGAGCGTTTCCATAGTCAACGCGCGCCGTTCGCTCTTTCTCGCCACACAGCGGGCGCTGAGGTGGTGGCGCCCTCTCTTGCGCTCAAGCAAATGTACAGGACACGACGATGCAGGCAAGCAAATGGGTGACGACGATGCACCGCCGACAAGCCGAGACCCTGGTGCTTCGCCCCTAAAACTAAAATGAAATTACGGTGAGGCTCAGCAAGAAGCACAGACCAATGCAAATCCGGTTGCACTGCTCATTTTCCCACCCAAGTTTGCGTGCGTCTTCTGTGTGAGGAGGGAACACTCCGGCGAAACAAATAATAAAGCGGATGTGACGCAATAGCCGGTAAACAAGTAATGTAATTTTGTTGGTACTAGCGTACTAGCGCGAAATTTGATCTAAAAATAGATTTCGTAGGCCCCTTCCTTAGGCCAGCTTAGTGAATGCAGGTCATGCGGCCTAGCGCTGTAAGCACCCTCTTTAGTAAGTCACTAAGGTTTCGTTTTTCTATTTTCATCCGATACCTATAGATTTTTACAGCAGAGCTGTAAATGGCACACCTCCTAGATTTTGCGGCGTCCATCCGCGTATGCAAAAATAACCTACGTGACCTCTACCGAGCGGTGACGTCACGAAGTGGCGTCGACGATCGGTCAAAGCTAGGCCGATCCCGGAAGCAGTGCAATACCACGTAGGCAATTCCCAGACAACGCAAAGGCATCCTAGGGACATCCAGATGACATCCCTTTTGGGAGTTCGGGACATCCAAAAGACGTCCCACACAAGGTGGAAAAACATCCCAAGTGATACAAAAAAAGACCTTTTTGGGATGTCCCAAAACTGCATGCGTGTGGGATGTTATTGGGACATGTGGCCACTTTTCACTGCAGGATTATTTCAAAAGGGTGGGACATCTGCTCCCATAACATGTTAACTTGCTTCATCGCGCTCGACCACCCCCTACCTGAGAGAGCCAGTTGCCTCTCCAGGAAAGCATATTCCTCGTCCAACCAACCCACTTTTTTTTTTCACAAAAACCAAGCAACATGCATGGAACATCAAGTGACCAGCAAAAATGATTTATTGCCTCACTATTATATGACACTACAATCATGCCGAGAAGGACAGAGAACTTGGTATTGATGAGCATGTAGTCTAAGGTGCACGCTTTCGAGTGGAGGGCCTTCCATGGCGTCCAGCAAAAGGGCTTGCAGAGGCAGCTGAGGACAACAAAAACAAAGCCTGCATGTATGTATACGTACTGCACACAACATGCATGAAAATGGTGAACAACAGGAACATAGCATGACTATATTGTCGTATGTCTCCTGAGACAGGGTTAAACCTCATTCCAGATGCACAAGTGCCTGCTTTTACTTATTGCTTTGTCAACACTAGAATCATGAGAACTCTGTATTTATGAGCATGACATCTGGGGTGCACGCTTTCAAACGCAGAGCATTCCAGCTGGCGTCCAACAGCAGGGCTCGCAGAGGCAGCTGAGAACAAAAACAAAGCCTTAATGTACATGTCCATACTGCACACACAAACGCACAAAGATTGTGCACAACGGGGATATAGCATGCCTATTTTGTCCTGTGTGTGTGTTAAGAGGTTTGTAACATTTGTAATTCGAATTTTTCTATCTGCGACGGATATGAAGTCGTATACACACGTGACAAGACATGATGCAAACAGTGAGCGTGACAGCGGTTCGTGTTCGAGCGCGGCGGTTTACTGCGTGTGTGTGTACTCGCGCGCATGCGCTGCGGCTCGACATGGTCCACTGGCTACCGCGAAGGCAGCGCCGTTACTTGTCACCATGCAACTTCTTTTACCTCATAAGCAGCACAAAATAGAGCGGGGATGGATAGTAATATACATACTAATATTTTTAGGACCAATAATGGCACACATGACGGTATCAGACTACGTGACTTTGTACAGCAAAGTGATCAACTCCGCAATCTAGCTTCAAGGCTCTTGCGATAGGTTGCACAACATGCCTTTTTTTGTTACTTTTAAACACAATTTAGAGATATAAATCCTACTCACAGCGCGAAAAGGATGCTGGAATATGTCAGTATATAGCGCGGTCTTTTCATTTCTGACAGGATCTAATCACAAGTTCTGGCCAGTTGTCGGTCCCTTCTCCTTTAAGCCTGGTTCATACTGAAGTGCTTGTAAACAACAATGCACAATTTTACTTATTGCTTTACCAACGAAATTCATGCCAGGAATGACAAAGGAATTGGTATTTACGAGCATGACGTCCAAGGTGCACGCGTTTAAACACAGAGCCTCCCAGCTGTTGTCCAGGAGCGGGGTTCGCAGAGGCAGCTGAGGAAAACAAAAACAAATCCTTCATGTATATGCATATCCACTGCAAGCACAAATATGCATGAAAGTGGCGCACAAAACAAAGCACAACTGTGTTGTTGCATGTCTGCTAGTTTAAGAGGAGTAAAACCTGCTTCATAATTACTTGCTCATAAGCAGAAATTTCTCCTTTTAGCTTACTCTAATTATGTCGGTTACGACTTTCGCATTTACAAGCATGAAGTCTAAGCTGCACGTTTTCCGTCTCGTAACCTGCATGCCTATGTCCAGGAAGCTGAGCACATTCTATGTCATTACCGGTAGGCAAAGGTGCAGACATTTGGGGTAAAGGTGCACACCAGGGGCACCACTACTAGAAGCAGCTAAAAAAAAAAAGAAAAAAGATCATGTAATATGTGTACACAGCTAGCACATGCAAAAAGAATATCATTGAGCAAAAGTGCATATCACAAATGTGCTACATTTGTTTGGAAGTAAAACCTACTTGACAAACAGAGTGGGCTAGTTGGTCATTTCGGTTGTGTGAAACTACTTGACTGCTGGTAAAGGATGAAAACAACATGCACTGAAAAAAGGCGGAGGTATCTGGAAGCCAGACAAGGTGCCAGTTGCTAATATGCACCAAGTGACTGAGCAACAGGTTCTGCTGCTTCATAGTGATGTAGCAGAAACACCAACATACATTTTTCAGTTTGTTGTTTCAGTAAGACAAAAATCATGACCGTAATCACAAACGATACGGTATATACCAGTACAAAACTGGGCTGTGCCCTTTTCTTCTGATAACCGGCTAACTGATGGCCAGCAGCAGGACTCACACGTGCAACTGAATAAAAGAATAGCAAGAATATGCGCTGTTTTGAACATAAGTTCTGGCTTTTCTTACAAATGGTGTCATAATGAGAGCAAAAAATTTGGTACTGGGCATAAACTGAGGGCAAGCCAGTCTTGTGTGCAGCAATGCTTAATTCATGTCCACAGCCCACTACAAATGGTTAAACTTGACACATGCATTTGACCATTCCAATTTTTTTTACGTTTATGTTAGCTGCCGTGGAAAACATGTACAACAAACCTTTGATGTTTTTTTCTTTGTCGTCCAGGACTTCTGATCGTTCTCCACGGCACTACGCACGCATCGGCTTGCAGTTATTCGAGGCAGATCAGCCATGTGTTCCACGATCGCGGTGTCAATCTACACACGTGGCCGACAACAACAACATATCAGCATTGTGAGCTTAACAGTTTCTGCGGAAGATAAACCAAATCGCGTCACAAATAAAACTTACTCCCACGTGCCATTCTTGCAGCGAGGGTCCAGTTCAGCGTACGCCAACCTGCGCGCGGTGGGGAGCCAAAGAAGAAAGTGCTAAGAACGTGCTGATTGCAGTAATCCAGGCATGTCAAGTACTTACCGAAGAGGTGGAAAAACGTTGAAATCGGCAAGATCTTGCAACCAGGCAAACACCTACGGCATGCGCGCTTGTGATTTTTCGACGAAACGTCACGGATCAAACACCTAAAAACGAGGCCAACCCAAACACGCCGGGCGCCATGATGGCGATGGCAATGTCTGCGCAGTGCTCGCAGCAAACACACTGTACAGCAAACCGTCCACTATTTGAGCAGGTGTTGGCTCGCAGTAAGCGCAATTAAAGAGCAATTGCGTATTAAATCTAAGAAAGAAAACAATAAAATAACAATATTTCATTCAATTCTTCTAAAGTTAATATGTCGGTGTTTTTATAAATACGACACTACCACACCACCGCTCGTGCGGTGCGGCCGCCGTTCACGAAAAGCGCGGCGTGCTTGGCGCGACTACGTGCGCCGTACCGCTGTACCGCCTTTACCAAGTGCAACACTTGCTCACGCAGACAGCAATCGATCCCTCGTCCTCATAACGGCGCGACATTTAGAAAGAAAAAAAAAACAAACGAACACTTTCACAAAAAACGCGGATATATTGTTTTTCATGTGCATGTAGATATGCAATTGTGCACGCGCGCCAACCATGCTCTCCGGCGGAGTTGCTGTTTCCGATTGTTTAGGATCGCCAATTTTCAACACGGTAGCTTCCGCTAACCTGAAGTCCCAATCAGATCCTACAAGGGATGTTTTAGGAATGATCCCTATGCACATGTCTAAAGGACATCCTAAAAACCACCTAGTTGGGATGTGGGACGTTTGGACTTTTTTGGGAAGTCCCTGGGATGTAGTGTGTTGTCTGGGTTGTGAGTGAGTGAGTGAATAAACTTTTATTTGGTCCAGCAAAACGCGATAAAAGGTGCACCTGGCTAACCCCACGACGGGACCGACAGGTCTAGCCTGACGGCCCGATCATGACCGCGCTCGACCTTGAACAGTTCCGCTGGTAAGACTTGGAGCCGTTGCACCCTGTGAATGTGGGTGACCAGCGGAGTTAGCTGACAGGCGCACTGCCGTCTCTCCTCTAGTCGGCGTTTTTCATAAGCGCGCTGCTCCTCGGACGTTCTCACAATGCGCGGTCGACCCATACTTGCCACGCACGACCGTGCCAACTCGGTGCCTATAGACTTGATTTGCGTGGCGAAACACGTGCGAAACGCGTACCGCTCCACTAAAGCTTTGTGCACCTCCACGTGGGAAGAGAGAAGGGTTTTCCCACGTGAGGTGCACAAAGCTTTAGTGGAGCAGAAAGGAAAGTTGTGCAAACACTCGGGTTTCTATTCAGGATATTCACAGTGTTTCCCAGGATTCCACTTTCACAATATGTGCAACGACACTGTCAGCGAAAGTTTCATGGACAAGCAAGCCTCTTCGTGAATTGCACACCCCACCAGCTTCGCTGTTTTACCAGTCTTCGCGATGTTAAGTCAGTGAAGCTGCTTAATTTTTTTTAGTCTATGTATTCGCTGTCCATGCACCAGCACTTGTGACATTAGTAATAAGGTTCATTACGTGATGAAAGAATGTGATGCAGTGACCAGGGTAACAATAATAACAGTTTTATTTAAATCAATTTACAAAATAGTCAGTAGACGTCTGGATACTTGGCAGAAGGCTACCTAGTTATGAATCCACACACTTAAATGCAGAAAAATTAGGGTTTCAGACATGGCAACATTCATTTTTTTTAAATAAAGTTACATAGTTTGTAGGAAGCAAAAAAAAATTGGCCGCGTATCTGCGTGCTTCGCTGCAAATGTCGTCGAAAGACGATAGAGGAGCACTGCGTTACAGTTACTGTATATGCTACCTATGGGTAGCAGAGTTGCGCATAGGTCTGGCTAGCAACTATGGCTATGTCGCGAAGACTCACTCCGTTTTTGCAGGCGTCATGCCTACCGGGTCACCGGTCGGCGTGTCGAAGACCGGTGATTTACTTTAATGTGAATGACTAGTGTCAATCCAGTTCGCTGCAGCGGCGCCATCGAGAAATACGAAACATGGCCCCAGCGTCACCTTCTCCGCAACGCATGGTTGCTAGCGGCGTTTGGAAGACAGATGCGCAACTCTGCTACCTAAAGGTAGCATATGCAGTAACTCTACGCTGCGTGAGATACGGGCGCTATCTGGCAATACGTCGGGAAACGAGCATGTGCAGAGGGCACGGAGGAGGAAAGGTCTTTCCTTCCTCCGTGGCAGAGAGCTTTCGTGGGCATGTCGCAGTTTCAGCGCAGCCGCATTTTCAGCGCAGCTTAAGAAACTAGGGTCTTTAGAATTACGTATCTATGTATTTTCTATTAAAGGAACACACCATCTAAATACTTACCTAGTGATGCTGCGCCTCAGCTATGCGTAATATTTACTTTTTGATCGACAACGTTCACAAGTATGAACAGCCGTACCAGTTCAAGCTGGGTGGGCGGTAAGCAAGTGCTTCAACTTTGGCCTGAATCGAGTAACAGACAGACAGACCAAAAGTTTAAGTTCCCCAAGAAAGACTATGGTCTTTAAAAAAAGATAAAGTGTTCAAAGAAGGTGACACAGAACACCAAAGGAAAGAAAATGTCAAGGCCGCACAAGGCAGAGATGCTTGTCAAACACAGCCACGCAGCTATCACACCTAAAATCAGTAAGTTCAACTTCCTTTTGCCAAGTGAGACCCACGACCAAACCTCACACCACCCCCTGCCCTACCTTCACAGCATCTCAAAGAAAATCCATGTCCCATCCTCCAGTCAACAACAAGCACCTGCACACATGTACGCCATTAGTAAGAAAACACAAAATACTGTTTCTATACATAGGTGCACCGCATGCAACACTTCAAGGAAAGGTTACTGGTCATTCCTCTTTGTTGTAAGCAAAAGTGTGATCACATACTTAATACTCACCATGCCGAACATTTGATTGCTTCAAGTGTTCGCACGAATATTACAGGATTCGAATTTTTTTCGGCATGAATTTCAATTATCTAAAATTTTGAAGCATTTGAAACGAATAAATAGACACATATTTGGCCAAATGTAACCCCCTGAAAAGGTGGTTTTACTTCAACGTGGGTGTTATGCCGTGAAACCACCTATCAAGAGAAAACTCGCACTGCCGCCAAGCCACACGTCAAGGCCACATGTACACATTGCGTTCACTTCACTTAATTATTTTTCAAGTTTAAAAGCTTGCTATACGGGCTTGTATGCGCTAAGTACAGTAAATTTTAAAACATAACGTATTTTAATGCTTATAATTTGCTCCCTACTGCTATTCCAATCTTGCTACTATTCAAAGTTTCTTCCTCTTCATTTCGAACCAAAAAAGTGATATTAGGACATGCCTAGTTCCGATCCTTAAAAATATTGTGCACTTTAGTTGGGTCATGACAAAACTGCTCATATTTAGGGGCGTGCAAATAGTTAATTGTAGAACCGAATCGAATACGAATTGAATAGTCGTGACACCGAATCGAATACAAAGACGAATCGAGTACTATTTGAATAGTATTCACACAGTAAGGCAACCATTTTTAAAATAGCCCTACAATCCCACAATGTTTCAATTGAAACAGATATTCACATACTTAACTAAAGGAACATTACGATTACATTTAACCGAAAAAATATCCCAATTATGTAAACTGAGGTATGCTTGTATACAGCAGCGACTAGGGCCTTCAACACATTTTGTAAGTGTAAGTTGAAATACAGCAGTTGCTTCAGTATTCAAGGTCATACTTTGTCACTAACTTTTATATACGAAACGAGACAAAAATTAAACAATACTTCACATATCAACATTACCATGAATCTCATGCAGATGACAATGGACTGACTACACTCTCGCTTAAACGACATTAGAGTTCTAAGCAAAAATGCCTTCATCCGGAGATCAATATAGTGTCAATAGTCCCATAAAAACATGGGCAACGAATAAAAAAGGAAAAATGTCCCTAGTTGTTCCAACGCGTTGCTCCTATAGGATTTTCCCGTCAGTGCTGACTTTTGAAAAGTATTATAAAAATCTTTGGTAGTTCAAATATGTGCTACAGTAGACTCGCGATAATTCAAACTCTGATAATTCAAACTTTCGGTTAATTCAAACAAATCTTAAATTTTTGGTTGGCCCACTATGTTTTCAATATATTTTAAAGCTGCTTAATTCAAACTGCCTCACTGCACAAATTTGGTTAATTCAAACTTTTTGCTTGTCCATGTCTGGAAATACCTGCTGCCTTTGTTGCTTCTAGCTGAACATTCACGTTTTTCTCTTACTAACAGGCGCAAATAAAGCCTGCCTATAAAACGTCAAACTAGCCAAACCTCACGCACCAATAATCTCCTGCTGACCGATGAAAAAAAAAAAAAAAAAAGACTGTACGGTCTAGCCTTGATCTATCGCATGCTAAACATTTCTTAAAGTCACTTCCTCTGCGGTAAGCCATGCGAGAAAGCGTCCTAAGAATTAGAAGGGGCTAGCAACTGTCGTGGGATGCAACACATTTCGTCCCTTTATTACACACCCGTGCATGGCTTGTATAATAACAAAAACTAGTATTATCGCTGATGTATAAAAATTTTACTGGCAATCATGCAGAGCTGTCTATGATGTTGCTGCGGCACTGAGAAACAATAAACATCGCAGTGTTAGTTGGTGTGTTGCCCTGAGTCATATTTATGAGAACTTCTGATAATTCAAACTTCTGATAATTCAAATAAAATCCTGAGGTCCCCTCAAGTTTGAATTATCGAGAGTCTACTGTATTTGATTAAAATACCAAATCGAATAGAACACTATTTGAATCACTTTTCTAATATTCGAACACCCCTACTTATTTTTCTTTACAATATGTGATAGACAGTATCCAAACTATGTTATTCGAAATTATTCGACCAAATCACTATTCGCTTCAAACGTCAAGTTTACTGTTCACCCATCCCTAATACTCAGCAAAACATACATAACGAAAGTGTACACTGATACGCGCATATTTCGTGATACACCTATTGAATGGACACTTGATACACAGCGTACTGAGTAGGAATACGAGCACACGCATACACTTGCGCTCACATTACTATACAACTGCATAAAGAAGGCGAATTTTTTCGAGGGGCTCGTTTCTTTGTAAGACACAACCAAATGAATCCAACAAACACTTGAGCGAAGAAAAGCATAGGGTACATTATTTGTTGTTCTTTAGCTGCAGTGTAATAACTATGACACAAACTGAAAGGAATTAAGGTCAATAAAAAGGCGCCCTTTACGTCGATGGGATCCAAACCCACAAACTTCGAATTACACGGCCGATGCTCTACCAATTGAGCTGTGATAAAAGGTGCTTCGTCGTCCACTTTGTCGGACATTTCTGTGCGTGTAATCCCTGGGAGTGTTAACCAACGCCACTTGTTGCCAAGGCAGTGAGTGTGGAATGCTCTTTTACACCAGAGGGTGTCACGTGGCACTTGACACCCTCTGGTGCACAAGGTGGCAGTTGACCGACAAACCCTCACATGCTACCTAAAGGCATTAAGGCTGCCACCCTCTAGCAAAAACGTTATTTCACACTTGCCATCTTGGCCATGAGTGACGCTGGCTAACATTTTCAGGAATTTCATGCAGTTATTTAGGGTGACTCCATGTAAGATTCAACAAAGGATGCCCGGTTCACCTTTTAAATTTATTTTAAAATTTTATATATTGTCACCTGATAAGTGGAAAGAAGAGATCCGCAATCGGTTTGGCTGCCAATATTTTTTTCGAAGAGCCGGAGTGCCGCGCTTACCTGCTCTGCTGGCAAACTTTGTCGCGAATTACACAAAATATATTCAATGTACACGCCTCAAATTTCTTTAACTAAATATGCGCATTTTTTGCTTGTGTTCAGTTATTTGTGCTTTAATGGGTACTGTAGATGTTTTTATTAAAAACCTAAAAATCGGCCCAGGAAACATTTTTTTTGTCTACTTTGCAGCTGTTTATCTCAAAAAAGGCTTGTGGCAGAGCGACAACAACTCCGCATTACGTTCTGAGCATACTTATTTATTAAACTGCTAAAGCTTATATTTATATAACTTTTCAATAAAGACGTACGATCGGGCTAACTTCAAGAAAACAGCGAACAAATTAAATTTATGACGACAATTAAAAAGACTCATTTTTGATCATTCTTAAATTTTGTCCGCTTATTTTCCTCCACATAAGCTTTCACAATCATTAAAAACATATTACATAATTTTGTTGCACTAGTAGCTACGGCCACTCAAATGAGGCCCTTGTGCAAGGCTCGGCATACTATGCGGGTCTGGAGATGGTATGACATTTGTGATCGCGTACGACTTTTCAATTTTGACATGATATTGTATCTAGTCCTTTATGTCTCAACGCTGCAAATTAGCTGTGAGTGACACCGTAGTGAATGATTCAGAATAAGTTTTGTACATGTGAGGTTGCTTGATCCGCTGCTTCATCGGAGAGCACACACACGTTTTGCACATATCACCTCCCCAAAAACGCAGTCAGAATTCGATACACTGCTTAGATTACCAAAAAAAACAATAGGATAAAATTCAATAAGAATGCAACGTATTTCAAATAATCTTTAGCGGAATGAAAAAATTGGGAAAGTCACGGAGAACTGCTTCATTAAAACACAATTTGTTTCTGGGCTGCAATCGTTTACTCGAATAATTCGGCAACGCAGATTTCCTTCATTCCTGTACACATAGCTTCTTTCATGCAGACCCAGCTATGCATGCCACGTACAATTCAGGAGATACTTCCGCTGGCATGGATAGCTGCCAGGCATGCAACGACTGAATGCCATGGAGGGCGGGCGCTGTCATCCAGTCTTCCTTTTTAACTCGCGGAAGGCAACAACTTTTTTTCTTCTAGACGTACACCTTTCAGTTTTTCTCATAAAATAGTTACAAAGTCTCTGGCTGCACAAATGGCACTTTCAGGGTTTGTTCTCAAGTTGTTGAGCATTGCCTGATGCTTACGAGTCCTCCAACTCTGTTGCCTGTGTTTTTCGTGTGTCCAGTTGCTGAGAATATTTATTGGGTATTGGGACAATTGCTCTTTCCGAACTCGAAAAGCTAGTATCTATTATAGTATGAGTGGCGGCTCCATCACTCACATATGTCACCTTGGAGTACACTGGCTGGTAATCGTCTACCCTTTATTTCACTTTAGAGCCAAGCAAACGTGAGCGGAGTCGTGGCTCAAGTCATCACTAACAATAGCAAAACTCTTCGTAAATTTTTTCGTTGTGACTACGCATGTAAACACGGATACTTGCTGTTTTGTCCAGTGGTATGCCTGAACTTCGTCAGCAAGCACAATAGTCCAGTTTTCGGCAAAATCAAAGTGGAATACAATGCTCTCTTGCTGTGCACATTGCTTTTCCTCGTAGATAGCTTTGCCTTGTGTCTTCCTGATGTGGTAGTGCACGACCCACCTTTCCACTAACACCCGAAAATGATTTTATAAAAAGTGTCAGCATCCAAAGCCTTTTTCACAAGGTCGCCTGGCTCCCATGTCACTAGCAGCATTTCTCCTTCTTCAGGGATATTAAGTTCCTCCACTGTCAGACCTGCCTTTATAGACACTGATTGCATTCGCCTAAAAGGCCCTGTGGTGATGACGGAATGCAAATGAATGCTGAGTGAAGGTCATCAGCATCAATTCTGTGGCCAGTAATGTTCTCAAGAGCGGCAAGGCAAAGTTTATAAATGGCGCAAATGACACAAATGCACACATCATGCTGGGGATAACATTTTATCCAGCACATTAGCAAGCTGTAGAATTTCGATAGACCAATGACAGAATCAGGATGGTTGTCTTTGTATATGCGGAATGCCTCTCTGATAGATATTGTCATGAAACGCTTTGTTACAAATATTTTTTCTCTGTTGGTCGTAACCAACACGACATCCTTTCTTTTAGGGCTTTGTCTGGAACATTTCAACTCGTCCTTCGCGTAGTACTCCCGCGCCACAGATACGCACTCAGCGCTCACCTCATGCGTGGTGAAAGGATCCAGTCAGTACCACACACCATTTTCTCTCAGTTTCCTGGACTTGTTGACTTGATACATCGAAGCTTTGGGAATAAGCTTCTTAATCTCATTTTTCACTAGTGTTGATGCAGGAAAGTGAGAAGCTGAGAACGTTCCCGGGGTGCCGTCGATGCGGCATAGGTTTGCCGAAGGCTTTCGATCCACTGCGCACACAAGGAGCCTTTTCCTTCGGCTGAAATTCCCGATGCACCATCTTGGCTGTACATCCGGTGTATCTTGTAGTGAACATTTTTGGCTACCGCCTTCTGCACCTCCGTTTGTTTTCTTTTGATGTTGGCAGCCCTGTCCTGACTTCTCACTGCACCTGGAGGTTTCAAAGGGGACACGCCAGTAGTTGCAATGGTCTGGTTGATGATGTCGATTTCTTCTTCAGGGGGCATAAAAATGTCATCACTCAAATGCGCATTCCGTGAAGACATTTCATTGCAGAAGTAGCAAAAGCACGGGGAGCACAAGTAGTCCATTCTTTGACAGTCACTTATTTTTCGGATGTTGAAACTTGCTCCAAAGCATTGATGTCTAGGTCGGTAACTCTGCGAAAATTCCGCCTCTTTGCAATGACCTTCTTGTGCTTCAAAAAGTAGTCAGCACAATACACTCGCTCAAAGCTATACTTTGCCGCCGTGAGATGCACAGGAGCAGAGCAAAGCGCAAACACTATCGGTGTCGAATGAAGTGTGAGCAGCAGATCGTACACACGGCCAATTCAGGCCGTCCCCTGCCGTCAACTAAAATAGGTGTGCGCATCTGGTTACCGCGTTTGTTTCATTTGGCTTTACTGCTGCAGCGCCACATTCATGCTTTCCACTAATCGCAAACGGCACAGCGCAGTTTCTCTGGCGGAAGTGGCTGTCGCCCGCATGCGTTAAGCGAGCGCTCATAGCTCCCCGATAGTTCTGATCTTGCTTCCATCTGGCTATGATGCGAACAAACGGCAGATAGAATAGCGACATGCATTGAAGTTACCCGAGAGGTGTGGCTGTTTCGCAATCTATTGTACTGAGGACGCGAAAAATTGGAGGACCCTTAAGCTTCGCCTTTAATAGTTGAACGCGATAGCGAAATCCGGCCCATAGTGTGCACTTCAACCACTAAGTGCCTACTTATTAATGTACGTTGTTACACACACGCACGCACACACAGACACACACGAGCACACGCGCGCGTGACGTGGTCAGGCGAGGAAAGCGGAGGTCAAACGCCAACAACACCATGAAGATGCCTTGCTGAGAGCCAGGAAAGCTGAAATGAAGCCTCGTCGCCCATGATATGGATCCCCAACTACGAGCGCAGGAAGCCGATCACAGGCGTCAACGACGCCAAAATGACGCAGAACTTCGAGCTCAAGAAGCGGAGCCCAAGCGTTAGCGTCGCCAAGACAACCCTGACATGAGAGTGACTACTTGACATGAATGTCCCGCCGGCACTCATCGATGAGCAAGGGCTCTGCTGTAGTCGCATGGCCTCCGAGATGGCGAGCGTGCGAAAATCACACTGAAACAGTTGATGCAGTAAAGCGTCGCCTTGCGCGATTGTGCGCTTCTGCCATGCAACATTAAATGCATTAAGGAGACTCCTTCCACTACATGGCATTTATGTAGTGTTTTTTTCCGAAGCAGTTGCAAGTAACATCGTGGCTTTGTGGTAGGACACCTGCTTGCCACGCAAACGGCCCGGGTTCGATCCTCAATGGAACCGAAGATTGTTATCGTTTATTTTATTTGCATCTTCCTCAATTTTTCGGTCACGGATGATTTTTCGCTCACAAGCAACGCCGTCGCCGACACCGGAATTTCTGCGACACAAGCTCTCTAATGCTATCGTATTAAAACGAGCTCTCACTGTGCCGGAACACACCGGACTGTGCGTGCCTGCATGCTCGGTAACCCTGTGCTCATGGCCACTCTAGTGACCAAATCATCTCGAAATTGACATCCTCAGTGCTGCAGACACCTTTTTCAGTACTGCTGACCTTTTAAGAAGCAGGAATCTAATTCCACAAAGCAATATGTCGGGCGAGTTGGTTTCTAGCTTCAATATTTACAGCGCAAGACGACACCACAGAGAAGAAAGCACACAAGACACACGGAGTGCTGTGTCTTGTGTGCAGTGCTCCGTGTTAGAGGTGTGCACGGGCTCCGGGTAGCCTGAAAGCCCGAGCAGGCCCGCGGGCCGGGCTCGGGCGGGTCGACGTATTTTCACCTCGGGCCCGGGCCTGGCTCGGGCTACTTGGAGTTTTATCGGACCGGGCTCGGGCCCGGCGCAAGGCCCGACTCAAGCCTGAAATATAGAGAATGATCGGGAATTGTTTTCATGCACGCATACAGCGCCTTTTCCGCGACCGCCCTTTACCGCTTTTCCTTTCCATTCGCTACTTTAAACAAAAGGGGAGCAGGTAAAGCACTGCCTCTGTTGCACTTCGACAAACAGAGAAGTAACAACACCTGAGCTACTGACGGCACCATGCGACTGTTCGCTTTAGATATATGAGTGAAAATGCACGCGACAGCGACCCGACGTAGATCACCTTCGTGCTAGCTGACGCTTGCATGGGCATACCCCATCCACGTGACGGCTTTGGCAAGCGAACTCCATTGTTGCTGGCATGAGGCCGTCTACTTGTCATTTGTAAATCTGTGTAATAGAGACTGTTCGTCGTGTGTCGCTTGATCGAATTCGATATGCTCAATAAAATCCCAAATTACCGGAAAACGATGTTTTGTTTTCGCAGCGAACCTTCAAAAAGCCGGGCCGGACCCGGGATTGTGTTTTCGTACGTCGGGCCGGGCCGGGCGGGCTCGCAGCCCTTTGCCGTCGGGCTCGGGCGGGCTTTCGTACGGGCTCGGAAATACGGCCCGTGCACAGCTCTACTCCGTGTGTCTTGTGTGCCTTCTATGTGGTGTTGTCTCACGCTGTAAATATGGAAGGAAGAAATCTAATCCTGCATTCTCTATGCAATTATCGGGCAAGAAGCCGGATCTACAATTGCATAAGGGTCTCATTCGACGGGTCGCAACTACTACTAGTGGAACAAAATTATGCAATATGTTTTTAACGATTGTGAAAGCTGACGTGGAGGAGAATAAGCGGACAAAGTTTAAGAACTATGAAAAATTTATTTTTTTTAATTATGAGAACTTTTCCTTATTCGGTGTTTTCATGAAGTTAGCCCAGTCTTATCTGTTTATTTAAAAGTTATATAAATAAAAGCTTTAGCAGTTTGATAAACAAGTATGCTTAGAACGTAATGCAGAATCATTTCCGCTCAATCACAAGCCTTTTTTGAGATAAAGACCTGCAAACTAGGCGAAAAAAACGTTTCCTGGGTCGATTTTGAGTTTTTATAAAAACATCTACACTACCCATAAAAGCCAAAAATTACTGAACACAAGCAAACACATGAACATATTTAGTTAAACAAATTCGAGATATGTACATTGAATATATTTTGTGTAATTCATAACCAAAGTTGGCCAAAACAGCAGAGCAGGTAACCATGGTACTCCACCTCTTTATCATTATTGATTTCCTGCGCTTCGAAAAAGAATTTTGGCAACAAAATCAATTGCGCATCTCTTCTTTCCACTCATCAGGCTACAATATATAAAATTTTGAAATAAATGTAAAAGGGCGACCGGCCATCCTTTGTTCGATCGTACATGGAATCACCCTATATCACATTTATTACACTAGTTAAAAAACAACAAAAACGTCCCCTATGCTTTCCTTGGCTTAACTGTCTGTTGGATTCTTTTGGCTATACGCCCACAGAGACACACATATAAACAATGAGCAAATGTTACAGTAGCGAGACATCTACAATTCTGGATATTGTCATGTTCTCATTAAAGCCTTTAATACACCAAACTCACTACACGTCTCGCATGGATTTACCGTAGCGCAATCTACTCAGAATGTTGTTTCTGTGTTTGCTGTGCTACTATGCCTGGTAGAGTCAGTAGACCGTCCAGCAGCCTCGTCGGCGTGGAGCTCCATGTGGCGTGCAAGATTACGCTTGTGCTTGAATGGTCGCACGCACAGGGTGCACATGAACCTGGGTGTGTGACCCCTGGAGTGAGCATCCAGTCCACCCTGGCTGGCAAAGACAGCTGAGCAGATGATGCACCTGGTGGACACAAGACAAAGCACTTTGGCACTTGTGTGACTATTATCGTTAGTAGCAAAAACAAAAAAGCCCTTTTGCATGCCAATTCAGCCAAGCATCACCACAAAAAGAATATCAGTAGTACTTCTTTTTGGAGCACAATCACATATCCCTGTTTGAAATGATAAAATTACTTATTTCAAGACATAAAAAAGTAAGAAAATTTAAGCATTGAAACATAACTTTTGTTTCCAGCATTTGATACAATTCAACTTTCTCTCCTCAATGCAATACAATTCTTCAGAAATTATTTGAGATCTTTCATAAAGAGAGCATATGCTGGCAAGAGATACCTTGTTTCTGTATCTGCTCACATTCACCAAGAAAACAAGAACGCTATAAAAGAGAATGTTACATGTGTGTGTCATGAAGGAAAGCAGATGACTCTTTAAGCAGGGGCGTAGCCAAGGGGGGGGGTTGCGGGGGTTCAAACCCCCCCGAAATTTTTCAGTTTTGCTTGCGTATATATACATGCACACATACAAACGCACGCACGAACCTACATAAAGTATGGTTGAACCCCCCCGAAAAAAATTTCTGGCTACGCCCCTGTCTTTAAGGGCTCGTTTTTCCTTGTTAGACACAATATTAATGGGCACTAACAGACAATAACATCAAGGAAAGTATAGGGGGTGTTATCTGCAGTATTTAGAATATAAATGTGAAGAAAGTAAAGTGGACGAAAAGATAACTTGCCGTTGGCAGGGACCGAACCTACGACCTTCAAATAACGCGTCCGATGCTCTACCACTGAGTCCTTAAGAGTCATCTCTTTTCCTTCATTCATAGCGAGGGTCTCGTTCTGACACACTTGATGCCTGTCAGGTAGTATGCGAGGGATTATTGGTCAGCTGCCAGTTCGTAAAAAGATCACGTGCTAGGTGACGCCAACAGGCAGAAAAAGAGTGTTCCGCACTCGCCGCCATGGCTGCGATTGGCGCTGACTAACACTCCCAGGTTTAAATGCACATATGTACCCCATAACGTGGACGGGAGGATGACCGCCGCCGTAGCTCAGAGGTAGAGCATCGGACGTGTTATTCGAAGGTCGCAGGTTCGGGCCCTGCGGGCGGCAAGTTATCTTTTCGTCCACTTTACTTTCCTCATATTTATATTCGAAATACTACAGATAACACCCCCTATACTTTCCTTGGCGCTATTGTCTATTAGTGCCCATGTGTGTGTCATGAACTTCGACACTGAAATTGCAAAACATGTCATTATTATAACAAGGATGGCTTCAAAGATCTGAATTTATATACGAAAAACATATGTTAATTTGTCACTCATTAACTTCAAAAGTTGGATGACTTGAACTTTCCACCTAGTCCTAGCACTATAAAATGGCTTTGAAGGAGCACTGCATCCCAACATTATGCATGTTCCTTTGTTTTGTGCTTGCTTATTATACATATAGCTTAATAATGCCTGTAGTGCAGTGAACAAGCCAAAACGAATGTCTGATATTTTATTCTGTTGCTGCAATCAGTTTCCACACTGACAGCACTGTTGGAAGTCAGCAATTTTCGGAAGTGAATTTGATAGAAAGACACAATACTTAGGCCACTTACTTTGTTTGGTTGAGTGCAATGACCACATTTCACATTGTTATGGCTCCCACGTACTCAACATACTATTAATATTAAAATGTGTTTTAGGCTTTTTTAAAGCTATGTATATGTCTCAGCAGAGCGCAATATAACTTATGCATTGAATCTCTTTGGTTTCCACGTGTTAGTTTTTGCAGTTCTTTGTACATTCCCCTTTGAATGAAACCATAAAAGCATTGCACTGAAAAACACGGTGGGAAAATTTGGACACAAGGTCCCTTTAAACTCTCGTTAATTCAGAGACGTACTACAGTTGAACCCCTCAATTACGAAAGCCCTCAAGAACGAAATTGTCGCGGCAACGAAGAAATCTGGCATTCCCGGCAAATGTCCATAGGGTTCAATGCTTTTGCACCCTCTCAACAGCAAAGCGATTTTAAAAAGCACTCACACAATAACAAAAGTTTCAGGTAGTGATCCACATTTTTTCCAACCAATGAGCTAGTTGGGAACCCAGAAGTTCGAAAATTGCAGCACCGCTCATTCCACAAGTCAGGCACGTGCGTTTCCACCAACAAGCATCTGACTGGACTGTTACTTCGGCCGCCGTAATCCAAAACTGCTCAAGCACGCCGGTTTCGCGACTTGTCTGCACACCTCGGTAGCCTTGCTGGAGACGGAAGCGAGTGTTTCTTCTGCAAGCACCGATGCCCTGCCACCACTAGCTGAAGCATGGGATGCACTTTGTCGTGTTAATGGAGCGATACCAGACACTGTTGAATTGCACGAATTTTTGTGTGCTGACACCGACCTGACTGTGCACGAATAGTTTAGTGACGACACTATCATCGAAAGTGTGCACAAAGAATATGAGTGACGACGAGAGTGAGGAAAGCAACAAGACGCAAGAAAGGCAAGTAAGATTGCGCGAAGTTCTTGGTGCTTTTGACATCATTTGCACTTTCCTTAACACCATCAACAATGACAACAACGAAGCTACGCAAAGCTTATTAAACTGCAAGGCTCGAACTGTCACGCTCCTTCAAAGCAATGTGAAACAGAGCGATATAAGCGACTTCTTTCAATAAATTTTGATTGTGCGAAGTAACTGGTGTGCGTATTTTTCTATTTTTGCAACATCAAAATTTTCACGAGAATAAACAAAAATCACTTCCCCTGCAATTTCGTTCCTGAGGGGTTCAACTGCCCTATATGGTTGCAACCTATTCAATTCGGATTACCTACGGGCCGTGATGAGTACACACTGCCTCAAATATGTACTGGAACAAAGCAAAAGCTGTGCTAGCTTCAACTGACACTGAAGCAGCAGTGTCCACAGTGCCATAGCTGTCTGTGAAAACTGTACAGTAGGAACATCACTTCACGCCTATTCGTGTCTTTATCTTGTGTTTATTTGTGTATACTGCAGCGTGGGACGCCACATTGGCCAGGTCCCATCAGAATTGCATTGTCCTCATCCAAACCTGTAAGCCTGCATCATATTCGTTGACTAGATCAAGACAGATGGATCAACTCACTGGCGAAAATAATCGAGATGTGTGTGCAGTGGTGAGAAGTTTATCCAGAATAATGATACACAGTAGGCTCTCATTAAGCGGAACCTGAAGGGACCAGGAAAATATGTTCCATTTAACAGGAGTTCCATTTACTAAGAGATGAACAGAGGTGCAAAATACAAGTACAAAACCAACCATATTAGAAGAAGCTGTTCCATTTAAGCAGCATTTCCGTTTAGGAGATTTCTGTTTACTGGGAGTCTACTGTATATCTTGAAATAACGCCACATTGCAAAGGAACATATATACCCAAGTATTAATTTTTCAACTGTTATTTTGCAAGTGGATTGTTTTTCCTTCTCTGTAACAAAAAAAAATCTGCTGTGGTGTAGTGGTTAAGACATTCAACTTGGGAACGAGATTTCAGAAGTTTGAATCCCTCACTTCGGGCAAGTTTATTTTTCCTAGGCCGAAAATTTGAACAGCACCCTTTACTCTATTGTGCAAGCTTGGTAGGAAGTGCAACGCACACCAATAGGTATAGGTACAACCGTCTCTATATAGCAGCAGATGCAGAATTTCAATGAAGCGGGCTCATTTTTGTTCGGCAGCTCACAATACGTGAGCACACATCAGGGAAAGCCACACGAGTTGATCGTCCGCTCTGCCACTATGTTCCCCGCCAGGGTGTTGAAATGGTTGATTGGTTTATGGGGTTTAACAAATCAAAATGACCCAAGCTATGAGAGATGGCATAGAGTGGAAGGCTCCGAATTATTTCAACGACCAGGGGTTCTTTAACATGCACTGAAATTGCACAGGACACAGGCCTCTAGCATTTCACCTCCACTGAAATGCAGCTGCTGCGGTCAGGTTCGAACCGGTGTTCTTCAGGTTAGTAGCGGAGCACTGTAACAACTAAAACACCAAGGCAGCTTAAAGGAACCCCAAAACAGTTCCTTGAAATTGTGTCAGCATTGAGGCGGCAGTATCGTCCTATCATTCCCACCACAAATTAAGTGACACACCTTGTACCAAGACACTTACGGGAAATCACGTTACCCTCATTCTCAGCACTGCTTTTCCTCCGTAGCTCATCAAATGTACAGCCATCACTGGCGACGCCAGTGCAATGATGGGTTGAGCAGCGCTTTCCTCTGCATGGCCTCTGAAATCAGCTCAGGCAGCATGCATTCACGCTACCGGATCACGGAGGCCACAAAGAAAGAAGCACATGCTTCTTTCTGCGCTGCCAAATGCCACAACAATACCAGCCATTCATATTTCATTCTCCAGTATGCCCATAATCTGCGAATGTCAGGAAGTATGTGACCAAACTAAAAGAATATGAGATTACTAACTGATAAGCGCAAGCACGGGCAATGTGATAGTGTATTCAAGGGCGAAGTTACGACCACAGATGCACAGATTCTGGAATTAATTGGATAGCGAGAACCCGATGCTCATTTTACCAATGAGCTGAAGCAGAGTGTACTGTAGAACGCTCTAAATGAAACGACTCTGCAATCCAGTCACCTTACACATGTCGCAGCTTTAGATGTCACCAATGGCTAGATTTGTTGCCCACAATGCAGCTAGGGAAATTCATGGCGTCTGAGAAAAGAAACCTCAAGAAAACCACTGGTCACGCAGCTCACGTCAACCCGTACTAGCATGTTGTAACACAGGCAGACAACACTAGCTGTCCACTGGAGGCCCTTAATTAATTCTGGTACTTAACTGTGATTGTATATTCTCTTTCTGTTACTGCTTTTGGTAAACAACAATTATAAGGTGTTTCAACTATTACGAATAGCATCTGTTCAGAATTGGGTTAAAAAAACGGTCAGTGACGTAAATTTGACATATCCAATCAGATCAGTTGCCAGTAAAAACCATATAATGGGATAATGCTACATACAGTAGACTCTCAGTAAACGATAATCTGTTAAACGGAACAGCTGCTTAAACGGAACAACTGCCTCTGATACGATTGGTTTCGTACCTGAATTCTGCACCCCTGTTCTCTTGGTAAACGAAACTCCTGTTAAACAGAACATATTTTCCTGGTCCCTTCAGGTTCCATTTGACGAGAGTATACTGTATATAATAAAATTGGCAGTTGAAAACCCATGGCGGAGTTGCTGCGATTTGTAGCAATTTACAGGTTTAAAGTCTTGTAATAAGTTACACACTTTACGCAGAGAGCTTAGATCAGTCTGCAAATGCTCTTTTGGACTTGCTAAACTAGCTCAATGCATTTGTACAAAACCGACAAAACCATTCCAGGATCCCTTTAAGTTTGAAATGCTTCTTAATATCGACGCTGTGCAATATTGCGCAGTTGTGGTCAAGTAGTGGTCAGCTACTGCAAAACCCTTCATGAATTAATTGTGGGGCTAGTTGGTCTTGCATTACAGAAGAGATAAATTAGCACAAAGAAGGACAACTGACAAAAGAAAAGAGACAGAAAGTAGTGCCACAATCACACCTGCTGAATAGTGAGAAAAGGTTTGACGCCTGATTTGCACGAATATGCACACGGAATGATAAGGAACACTTCAGGTATTAAATAGTTGTGTGTGTAGCAAGCCTTTGTTGCTTTTCTTGTGCTAATTTACCTCTCTTGTAGTACTACACATTGAACCGGCAAGGCCTGCTCTGAAAGAGTTCAAGCTCGATGGGCCTTCCTAGTTTAGTTAGACTACAAGTTTTGCACAATGAACTGTTGCCAATACTTCTTGGTTGCAAGCTCCGCTCCAAGCCTGCAAAATTCAGTGGCCCGAACCTTGAGCCCGACAATGCCTTGCTGGGTTATGAGTGCACCCACCTGAGCGGCTCCGCAGAATGCTCCTCCTGCATGTGCTTGACGAGCGCCACCTTGAAGCCAAACTGACGGCTGCACACATCACATGGGAATGGCTTCTCGCCAGTGTGCCGGCGCATGTGCGTCGCCATGTTAGACTTGTGGCTAAAGCGGCGACCACACATTGGGCATGCAAACGGCTTCTCGCCCGTGTGTGTGCGCTGGTGCCGCTCATATCCAACACGGTCAGTTGCCACAAATGGGCAGTGGTCGCATGGGAATGAACGTCGCTTGCTGCCAGAAGGTGCCCCTGCAGAAAATGCGACATGCGACAGTCTTTTTAAACAGAACCCACAAAGTTCCAAGGTGTTTAGAGAGAAAATTTTGCAATGCAGGTCTACACAACTTTCCATGGATTTACCGAGAAAGGACACTGCCAGTGATGGCTCCTTGTGGCCAGCAGTCTTATGTCTTGGTTATGCATTCTCATAAACAGAGCAACGAAGAGAAGTGAGAGCATGCACTTTATCAAAACAGATGCTAACATGGCTGCAACAGGAGCTAGTTGGACTACATGCTGCCAGGCATTGCAGAACACAGAAAGACACTAGCACATACTAAAAATCTTAACATAGGAGTCTGTATGTAAGATGTGCTTGCATACAAAGAAATAAATCAGTTGTCAGTATGCACAACACCCTATGAGTGTCTTTCTGTTTCTGCCCAAAAAATGGCAGGAAAGGGAAAATGGAAGTTTGCGATGAAAAAATCCGTAAACAAGGGGTGGGTGCTCGAGCCGATGTTTTGACAAGTGGACTTGTATTCTGTTTCAGGATTTTTCTTTTTCTGTGTTCTTTATCAATACCTGGCAGAATTGATAGCAACAAGGTGCATAAAAAATCTGTTCTACGAAAAAACGCCATCCTACATGCCTGCTTTTATCTAGCTAGTCTGCAAATACAGAAGCTCCCACAAGTGAGCTGGTTGGAATTATGTGTTTAGTCTCATGAAATTGTCTATACATTAGCTTTCAATTAAAGAGTTGGCCAACGATACAATGCAACTTTTTATGTTTAGTAACTTCAAGGTTAGTTTTTTAAGACATCAGGTAGTAATGACCCAGGTAACGGCTTTTTAAATTGAGCATTGTGCATTGTACAGTAGAAAATATATTGAGAAGAACCACACAAATATTGCTTCCATCTTGAGAATCATCAGTTTCTTCAGCATTAGAATGGGTTGTAAACCTACACATAACACAAGTACATATTTGAATACAAATATAATCCACTATTAGAGACATTTTATGAATACAAACTGTTGAAAATTATCCAAGTGGGGATGGCTGCATCACACACTATTGAGCAAAACACGCTAGTAAACACACAAAACAAGCGCAAGATCTGCAACACTCATGGCAGCAGCAAACAGAGCTTGCCAGACTTGTGGGTCAAGCCAACTCTGAAATAGAAAAAAAATACACATAAGGCTTAACTATGACCGAATTCCCATATAAATTAATCAGCATGGTATAAAGACATACTAGCAGTTTCATTCAAGAAGCTCACCTTGGCTGATAGAACCACCTGTGATCATTGGCCTACATGCTCATCTTGGTATAGCACAAATAAACGTAGACAGTTATTTAATTTTCTCATTTTTTCCAAGGTTAAAAGCATAATTTTTGAAGGGTTAAAATAGCTGGCTTGACAAACTGCAAGGTTAATCGAAAAAACTCATGGAATAAGATTTAACCACTCACATCAGTGCACTTGTTCTATTTGAAGAAATGAAGCTATACGACAGTGAAATCGTACCAATTTAAAGGTACCGTATGCGCCCACAAAATGCAAGTACGAGTTACAATTGTATAAGTTAACGTCATCGTAAACCATCACCGGGAAACCATAGTGCTACAACAAAGAAACATACATATCGAAGCACTTGTATATTCTCGAATGAAATACCAGCTAGATCATGCAACAATCGTACATAGTGTTATCCTTTGGGAATATGTAGAAGAATGGCCATTGTATTTTATAGTAGACTTTCAGAAAATAGGACTACGGAGGTGTTTGTCCCGGCAAAGTAAAAATTTCTTGATTACTTGCAAGTTTCAATATCAATGAGCGTGGTAAAGTTCTCAGGCCATATCCCTATAAGAAAACTGTTGGCTGTATTAATGTGCGTTCCATATCTATCTACAAAAGTGAATGTGAATATCTACATGCAGCACTATAATCTTCACATGCCGAGCTTTCATTGTGTGAGAATCTTTGGTTGCCATATTATATATATATACATGTACATGTATATATATATATATATACACACTAACACAGAACGTTTCCGAAATACATCAACATCACCCAGGACATTAAAGAATTCAAGCAGATCCCACGTATTGCGTGGACTGATTTCATGCAAAGCATTTAGCAAGTAGCTGCCTAGGATGTATTTTTTTACGGGTGTGCGACTATTCGAGTTTCGAATTCGAATCGAATAATACGCAATCGAATAATTCAATTCGACTTTTGAATAGCTATCATTCGAAGTTTCGAATAGTTCGACAGGACCAATATCTAAAACATAACAAAGGCCAATGGTGCAACTTAGTTAGGGCCGGGGTGGCTAAATCTAACACTAACGTCGTAACAGTAGGGCCTTCATTCAAACTTTCATCGATATCTTGGTTTAAAAGCGAGCGCATGTTTATTTTAAAGAAGATTATGTCATTTCCGCACGTAGAAAAAAAACACGAGAAACCCGTCATGCCTTTCACAACTTCATTTCCGAAACGGGGGCATGGACTTCTTGCATAGTTTGGTCATGTACACCGTAAGTGCCATAAAACGTCCAGACTTTGCCCCGCGAAGCCCTGAGTGATTGGCTTCACTTGTGGAAACCTGTTCCTGCTGTGCAGTCGCCACTGCCACACTGCACCACTCGTTCAGGAACTTCCATCGTTCCAACACTCAGTTAAAACGCTGCTATGAACAGGTGCCCTAAGATTTTTGGGCCCGGAGCCCTCATGAAAATGAAGCACAACATTTCCGCTGTCAGATGAGCCATAAACACCATAACATCACAGTGACAGAGCCTGAAGCCAGGTCATATGGAACAATTTGTGTTTCTGCACGACAATTTGTAGTCTTTCGGTAGTTGTCACTCACCGCGTAATGTGCTCAAGGACATGAGCAAACTTCATTTCTTTGTGCTTTCTTTCAACTTTCAAGAACATCTTTTGTATTCAATATTTGATTCAATATTCGATATTTTTGGCCACTATTTGGCACTACTCGAATCAAACTCGATTCGAGATAAAATTTCCCTATTCGCACACCCATAATTATTTTACTTTGAGCCAACTCTTACAAGGTGGATCAACGTTTTAGTGTAAATGTGTGATATGGTGGGCTTACCAGACACGTTGACTGCACGGGTGTGTAAAGAGTCGTTTATGGTACGACATTACAGCACAGACATCACTCTTACTGAAACGAAGTGTTAGCAGCGTCTGTTGGCGTATCCCTGTGGGGACGAGCAATGCTAGACTACCATGTATATTCGTGTAGTGGCTGCACCCAGAACTTTGTGCAGCTATTACAGAATATATCTAAATATTATCTATGTATTAGCCGCAGAAGAATATTATACCTAGTTATCCGCCGTGCGATGCAAGAATGCCAAAGTATTTTTTTTTTCTTTTTGTACAGGGGCAAAACAAGGCAGCCATGCCAAGTTTTCAGCGCCTCCAGGTAGCAAAAACACAGCCTTCGAAATACAATGGCTGCCTCCGAGACGCTGCATCCACCAAACACCGACTAGACGGCTGAAGAGGGCGTCCCTTGTCAACATGTGCTACGGTGTGGGGTGGGGTTTCCTTCAAGACAGTGGAGAAAAGCTTCAGGTTAATGGGAATCTTAAACAAATTCGTTGAAATGGAAGATGACGTCATCTGGAACAGAGGCGATATTGAGGATGTGACGAGTAAAGAGGACGAGGATGAGGAATAACATTCCAGCAACCGCGTGAAAGTGACAGAGGTTGTTTTTTTGCTTCTCCCAGAACAAGTGAGTACTGTAGTTCAATAAAGGTAAGCAGTGCTGAAAACTTGAAGGGTGAACTTGTCAGCTAGTTGGTTGATCATATTGCTACGACAATATCGTAGGTGAAACAGCGCTACGTGTGGTTGTATGTGTGCCTTTTCTGTCCTGGTCTTTGCGCTGTTTCACCTACGAGTGCTGAAAACATGAGTGAAAAAAATATTCTGTCTCTTTTTTTCTCTGTGTAATGGCCGCATCCGCGATTTTCACCTCAAATCTCGGGAAAAAAACCTGCGGCCATTTCACAAGTGTATACAGTATAGCTTGTCGAGTCATAGGAGTGCGTATGTATTGTTTATTACAGTCTTATAAAGCGGATAGACAACACTGCAACCACAGTTGACATTAGACAAGCACCACCACCACAACTGATGTTATGCAACAATTGATGTAGTAAATTTATTTAAGACCTGTATCGCATGGTTGCTAGATAAGGATCATTGCAGCATGCTTGTCAGTGTTTGTGCGCTACATTAAAATTACCAGCTATAACAAATAGTATGTGTTTCTCTTGTTTAACCCACACAAGGTATCCTGTAAAGTTTCACTGTTCCTCGGTTGATATAAACTGAATCAAGTATGGTGCATACTTGGATACCACAAACTGTGGTAGGCGGGTATGCTCCACATGTGGTGGGGGGAGAGAGTTGCATGACACACGACAGGCATATCATGTTATTCATACAATGACCTGTCAATCATAAAAAATTCACCGCCAGATCCACGAAGTGAATGATGTTAGAGGAGCTTGCTCGGAGATGATCGGGTAACCCGCGAAGGCTCCGTACACATTCCTCTACCGTCATATATAGACGTGACAACGTTGTTATACATTCATTACATCCACAATGCTTATTAATTCACGGTTGGATGCACTATATACATTTTGATGAAGTATATATACATTTGGATGAACTATAAACATTATATATACACAAAAGTTGTTGTTTTACCAAGTTCAAACACATTCCTCTACGATTGTATATAAACGTGACAACGTTGTTATATATGCATTACATACACAACGCTTATTAATGTAAGGCTGGATGCTCTATATACATTTTGATGAAGTATATATACATTTCGATGAACTATAAACATTACATATACACAAGAGATGTTGTTTTACCGAGTTCAAGAAGGGCGTCCCTCGATGAGTTCGGGGACTGGTTTCCCTTTAAAGAAGATTGCTTTATGATGGATGAACTATATGCATTACATATACACAAGAGATGTTCTTTTACAAAGTACAAGAAGGACGTCCCTCGATGAGCTTGGGGACTCGTTTCCCTTTAAGATGCATGCTTTATGATCAGTAAAGTATGTTGCCAAGGAATCATCGATGATGGGACGCAATAGAAAGTTCGAGAAGGCAACATCGATACAGGTGCCCCTGATGGTGGTGGGATGTTTGCAGTCGTGCGATACGCATCGGAGAGCGTAACGTGACATCATGTGTTGGCTGGTTATTGGCAAGGCCAGACCTTCCCAAGCTGCTGCTGCGTTGCGAGCCTGTCGCGCTGCTGCCGTTCATGCTGCGGAGCGGCAACGAAGAGTGTTTACTTAGTGAGCTCCCGGCGAAGAGAAAGGAAGCCAGCGAAACGAGAGATGCGGCCCTCGAGCAGTCGCGCTTGCGCCGAGCGTGGTGTGTGCCGCCTTGAGCGGCGGCGCCATCTAGTGAGCATTCTTGAAATCACCAGAGAGAGCGCAGCTGTGCCGAGCGTGGTGTGTGCCGCCGCGCCGACGGTCACATAGGTGAGGACAAGGCGCGAGCATAAGAAGCTTGGCGAGCAAGCTCCTAAAATTATACAGTCATGTCTTCCTATGCCAATTTTGGTATACTATACAAAGTGAAGGAGGTGACCATGAGAGCACCAAGATGTAGGTGCATTCATAGATAAACGGATGGATAGATCCATCGGCGGTACCCTTTCGTCACTTTCGTTTTCTTTTACAGCGAAAGCTGTTATGAGATCATTTCACCGGCCGTATTTGGTGCCGTAGTTCTCCGCCGCCGCCGCCGGTGTCCGTAACCAGTATCGCTCGAAATAAGAAAAAAAAAAAACTAAATAAGAAAAAATTCCAGGATGGAACGAGGTTCGAACCTGGGCCCTCTGCGTGGGAGCCCAGTATTCAACCTCTGAGCCATGCCGGTGCTTGAAACTGCTTCGCAAAAAGGTCCTATACAGGCTTCATGTCGGGAAGGAACCACATTAGCATATGCAATATAGCGTGGTAAAAGAGTAGAATAAGCACCAAGCGTCGCACAACGCGGATTCTGTAACCAGGCGTCACACAATGCGAATTGCGCAACGAGTAGGTTGTTGAATGCTTCCAACCCATTACAAAGAGCTCTGCCATAATTCTTCATCGTCATCACGCACAGCATCAACAAAGTGCGCATAATGCCTTACATGCGTTTAGCAGGTACCACGGCTGTCTGTAGAATCACGAAAAATGGCACAGTGCCTACTGCCCTACTTCTCAAAAATTACAATGATTTATAGCGTAGTGGGTTCCTCGCAAGTGCACTTCTGTTGGTTGCCAAGGAAGCCCATAAGGCTCCCATGATCCATTTCCTCAGGGTCTCAATAAAGTCAATTCTCTCTCTCTCTCGCTCTACGTTTCTCCGGTTAAAGTGTGTTATAAAGCATGGTGGGACAGTTAAATAACGACCGGGCGCCACACAATATGCATTACGTAACTAGTGGGGCGTTTAAAGCTTCCAACCCATTACAAAGGGCGCAACCATAATTATTCATCGTCATCAACCGCCGCATCATCAAACTGCACATAATCGCTTACATATGGTACCTCGCTTCTCCGCAGAACAACGAATAATGTCGTGCTGGGTGCTTCCCAACTTCCCAAAAATTACGCTTTGTTGCGTAGTGGGTACGTTGCTAATGTACCTGTATTAGTAGCCACAGGAGAGTTTATAACGGGCTCTAGAAATGCCGCTCTTCCAGCTTTCGCTGTGACTGTGCTGCGCTTTCCGCGCAGGCCTGGCGTTTTTTATTTCATAATTACTATGCTTCGATTAAATATTACAAAAAAAACACACAAATGTTTTTTTTGGCTGCATTATTTGTTGCTTTCATATGGTTGTGACTAACAAAAAACAGGCAGGTATGCAAGAAATTGGCCCCTTTCAAACCATTTCCTTCTCTCAATTTAAATGGGCACTGCAACACCTTCAATGTTACAATAGAATAATCTTCACCATCACTATCTGTTGCTTCGCCAATCTCCTGCCATAAAGGTTTTTCTAATCCATCAAGTATAAGTCATCGCATGACCCAGCTGCTTTTTATCTCCTTTCATCACCATTCGCTTGCTGACAACTACAAGCAAAAGGAAGGGGTATGGACAGGCAGCGATGCACTGTCCTAAATATACGCTGCCATGCATCATGGCCTTAAGCATTTGACCGTACAGGCTGGTACTTCTGATGCAGGGATATGCGACGTCCCATGGGCTGCTGTGGTGCCTACACAAGCGTGGCACATAGCTTCCAAAATATAGACCGTTCTCAAGCCATTCACGAAATCAGCCAATACCTGTTACCTCAGCTTGCTGCACAGTTAGGCCTGCTCACTGCATGGTTACGATGAGGTTGTGAAGGACAGAGCAAGTTAATTCTGGCTCTTTTCCACAGGAAATTGTAAATTCCCTGCTGCATGCAGTGCAACAACATTTGGCTGACATTTTATAGGAGCCTCAATCACAGACTGACCTTTTCAGACTGTAGCACGTTAAAAAAATGTTGCAAGGCCCCTTTAAAGCGATAGCAAAATATAAATTCAAGGAGTATACACAAACATTCTTCTAAAAAAGGACACTCAAGAGAGTCAATACAGTAACGTACATGAGCATACTGAAAAAGTGATGATGAAACACAACAGCCTGATCATTTTAAAAGGTGGCATATTCAACATTCCAATATGCAGCTAATGCAGAGATCAAAAACAAAGCCCAACAAACTAATCTTACATCAAAATATCAGAACAAAAACTATGTGCTCAGTGATAAGGATTTACAGCATCTTGCTACAACATTCTTCATAACTGACAGTCTTTCATATTTTGTGATTGTAGCACAAGGCCACTTGACAGCAGGAATGAGTGCTGGAAATAGGTGTTAACCAGAAAAAAGGCTTCTTCAAATATAATAACGGAAAATGACTGCTTTTTAGAAAGCTCGACAGAGCTCCTTGCAGGTAGAAAAACATTTGGTCACACAATTATTGGCCATGTGGCAAAGCATAACTCATTCACAAACTCGTCCAGTGGAAATTCGGACTTGTTGGTATGACATACTATCAAGGCAGCTGCTCAAATGACAAGTGTCTCGCAATTGAGGAGAAAGGCCCCATGCACCTCTGCAGAACTCTTCATGCTCGACCGGCGTAAGCAACACAGTCAACCTAAGGAACCATTCCTAGTCGTCCTGTCAGCAGGTAAGCAGGACAGGTTTGCTGTTCCTTCCAGACACCTGTTATAAGTCAAAAGTAAACAAACATAGCAAGAGACCTTTGTGAAATGCCTAACATGGACAATTTGTTCTACATCGTGTTCTCCACATCACTTGTGTTCGTACACCCACCAACTCACCCAGATGTCCATCTAAGGCCCGTATTCACAAACCAGCCTTAGCCTTATCACTTGGTTCACTAATTGCTTCTGTTCCTTTAACCCCTTCAGACGCCACCTATGAAGAAGTGTCTGTAACTGTGTCAAATCGATACAACGTTATTTCAAGGCACTCTATATTCTATTGCAACAAAAATAATGCCATGACACTAATTTATGTGTGTTATAGTAACTATTCCCAATTAAACTGTAATTAAATAGCTATTTATTCTGAAGTCATTCATGCCTTGTTCTTGCATAAAGAAAATCAAATCTCAGGCTAGAAATACAGTGCAAATTCGTTTTCGGTTACGTCAATTTTGAGGAAAGAAAAATACTTGAGGCGTGGCTCGCGGGAAGCGGCACGTCTAACATGGTAGTGCCTTCAGCAGAGTAATCGTATGCAATAGTACACTGTGAAACACAGCTAAATGAAGACAAATTTATTATGCTGGAGGTTCAATTAATACAAAGCTCAATGTATCTGGCTCTTTCTTAGCCACTAGTCGATACAACTAGAAAAAAGAAGAGGTGTACACAATTTTGTACATAGCGTGCCAAAGGATTAATGTGCTTCATAAACAAATACGAAGGCAACATTCACAAACCTACCTGTTATCTTTTGCCCTGCTTACTGTTTTTATGCACTACACGTGCATTAAAGACACAGGAACAATAAGGAAAATGAGAGACAAGGAACTTGGTTTGTGAATATGGCCCTTATGTAGTGACTTTCGCTATTTGCTGCATTCAATTTCATTCCTTTCTGCACAGTCTACCGAATTGTGAAGTTTGATTTGATTTTGCTATAAATCTTTCACAAACTGCAATCGTAAGCAAGTAAGTGCATTTGGAGAGGAAGATATTCATTCATGACGGGTTGCGATACCTCATATGTGGTAAGTAGGATTTTCTCCTTGTACTACGTTTATTCCACAAACAGGCAACGCACTGCAGGCCGCGAACTTTTCATTTGATAGCGCGTATTTTATCTAGTTCCCTAAGCGTTGCGTGAAAAGTGATATTTGTTTGCAGGCTCATTTATGCACAGCTTCAAATATTCGTGCTTATATCGTACTGCATGACCTCAATCGTTCTGCTTAGCCAAGAATTATATTGCGCGGGTGCTGATCCAACAGCTGGAACCGCATATTCTCGGGAGAACACATTCGGAGACTCTTCTACTTTCACGAACTAGATTTTTCGACAACGGAGTCCGTGCGTCTTGTCAAATTGATTTCAGACCTCGTCAAATAAATTTGCCGTACGCGTTGGCGTCCACGAACCAGAACGCTTTTGGCACGTTGCCTGCAGTGAGCGCTGCAAGTGAAACAAGAATCGCCGAAAGTGATCCCCGAAGCTAGGGAACGTTCGGTTTAACCATAGTCGTACCGGCATTCTCCAAAATCGGCATTTTAGAGCTGCAGCAGAGACTTACCAAGTTGCGGTATCGATAAATTTCCGTCATCCCGCTGTCTTCTTGCTCTTCAACGTGACTGCGTCAACTATCTCGCATACGCTTCCCGCGCGACGCGGTTACGGTAGCGAAGCGCGCGGGTCGTTGATAAAAGCGTGAGCAGAGCGTTTTTTTCTAGACTTCCAGTTTCTTCGCGTGCCTCGGATTCGGCAGGTTCCTCGCAGCTTGAGTTTCCTATGACCATACTGCCTCAACGTCCACTGCTTTTCGTCTGCTTCACCGCGTCTACAACATCGCCGTCACGAAATGATTGCTTTCCCCATGGTGCTGGAATAGGGTAGTGTCTGGTAGTGTGTGACCCGCACGCACACAGCAAGATTGAGAGAACCGCGTCCCATAGAGTTAAACTCTATGCCGCGTCCACTTTCGCGATGACGCCACCAGGAAGACTGCAATCGAACTGTGTGTCAGGCGCGCGAAATTTAAAATGAAAAAGGAAAAGCCAAGCGTACGGCATGCGTTGAAGAAAATTGTAAAATGACATCCAATCTCGCTTCTGTGAAACTAAACAGTACTACACAAAATATATATTTATGCTTGTACTAGTGTTGACAATAATATTTATTAGCTGTTTCAATCATAGGCCCCAGGTAGCACAAAACGGATAATTGACGTTTTATAAACGTTTATCCGAGACGATAAAAACGTTTAGAAAACGTCACGGAAAAGAAGCTAAAGGTCTAGAAAACGTTTTATATCTCGTCTAATGTCCGGCTAGAATCCGTTTTTAAGACCATCTAGAAAACGTTTTTAAGACGATCTAGAAAACGTTTTTAAAAACGTTTTAAAATCGTCGCAAAAAATCCCATTTTCAAAACAAAACAGATAAAAATATCCCATTGCATCGTCTTTGAAAAGACGTTTTCTAAACGTTTTTAAGACGATCTAGAAAACGTTTTAAAAACGTCGCAAAAAATCCCATTTTTACAATAAAAATATCCCATTGCATCGTCTTTGAAAAGACGTTTTCTAAACGTTTTTAAGACGTCATGCAGGATCTCTTTTCTTTTAGCTGTTTTGTTTTTGCGCATGCAATTATAATAGTGCACGTTTTTAGGAAGCCCTCTCTGTTATAGTAATTACAGTTACTTTATTCGGTAATTACTATTACAGAGTGAGAGCTCAGTCGATTCACAGACTAAAGTGGTCATGTCATAATTTATTATGTAAAACGGCAACGACTCATGTACAGCATAGAAACGTAAAAACCACGAAATGAGATATAGCATGCGACTATATAACATTATTCAGAAGCGGCAAAAGAACGCAAAATATCGCGGTGATTAAAGTGCAGCTATATAGTATCCAACCTTCAAGAACACTTTTTGTTGCATGATTCATCATTCGCAGAATTGTTGTCACACAACTAACAGTGCAATATGACAAAATTTAGGATCTGGCACAGCCATTCTGCAATATGTAAGCGTCGACTCATTAATTACTTAATCAAACGCAAGGATGAAGTGAAGAGAAATTGTCGAAAAGGGAATGTCGCTGAAGCCAACGACTCGACAAGGGGACTAGTTTCCGTCAGGCAGGGGCGTAGCCAGAAATTTTTTTCGGGGGGGGGGGGGGGTGGGGGGGTTCAACCATACTTTATGTATGTTCGTGCGTGCGTTTGTATGTGTGCGTGTATATAAACGCGAGCAAAATTGAAAATTTTCGGGGGAGGTTTGAGCCCCCGAACCCCCCCCCCCCCCCCCCTTGGCTACGCCCCTGCCGTCAGGGCCCTGACAAAGACAAGCATTCATGATGAAATGTTTCCTCAACGCTTCATCTTCCGCTGAACATTTTTCTTGTAGGAAGGAGAGAGAGAGAAGGAACAGAGGATAGGCAGGAAGTTAACTAGCGTCCAGTTTGCTACCCTACTCATGGGAGGAGAATGAGGGAGTAAAAATAGAGAGAAAGAGACACATTTCACAACACACACACAGAGGAGCGTATCACAGGTGGTCACTCATTTTGTTGCCTTGAAGTGCTGCAGGAGGGCTCGTATGGTTTTCTGGGCTGATGTGCTATGAAGACAGACTCCCAAGACCTTTCCTTCGGGAAAAGGCCGACCGTCAAGTCTCCCGAAGGCACACTGGCACACTGGAGAGTCCGGCGATGTGTTTAAAATAGCATACAGCGGCACAAATGATGATCGAAAGTCTCTACACAGTTGCAGTTATCGCACATTGATGAATGTGCCCTACCAATCCGATAGGTGAATGAGTTAGAAGACCCTACACAGAGCCACAGCAACACAACAAAAAGACGTGGACAGTAGAAATGGACAGGACAGCGCTTACTCCTGTCCACTTCTACTGTCCACGTTTTTTTTTTTTCAGTGTGCTTCAACCTAATTTTCCAAACATGAACGTAAACCAACGGGCCCAACTCGCCATCTTGCTCCAACACAGCATTCAAAGCAGGCAAGGAGGCATGAATCAAGCACCTGGTGTGTGTCTCCCTTCGTTTCAAAACAATCGTTCAGAGCGCTACTTAAGAGCACAGTTAGAGGAAATCGACTCCAATGTGTTGATATCACTAATACCAAAACAAAAACTGCAAAATAATATTTGGCCCACCCAGCCAAGAATGCGTAATGAAAGAAGAACGTAAATTGCTAGCAAAATCACTGTTGCTGAAGTGTATTGCTCACAAAATGAAACTTTTAGGAACGTTCTTACAACATGCTTCTGTTAGAACATTTCTCACTGAAAAAATGTTGGCAAAAAACTCTGGCATCATTACAGAAGTAAGACTAGACGTTGGGAACAAAAGGCGCCATTTTAGACGTTAGCTAAAAATATTTGTGGATGCAGCATCCGTGTTTCAAACGGCGCCCACTAAAGAAGTAACGGTTTCAGGATTCGAAATGCAGCGTACAAAACTTATCCCAGAAATCATGGTCTGACATCCCTAGAGAGCACACAGTTAGTTAGCCACCCTAACACAGTTAAGCTTAAATGTGCCATGGCTAGCAGAAAATATGAACACTGTAAATTACAGCGACATATAACAAAAAGTGCAACTAAACCAATTGTAGCGCGAAAACAAAATGTATGAACAGAAAACTAATTCAAACGACCGCAAAAATTACAATGAATTACTAAAATGAATAAATAAAAATTAGGAATATGAAAATGCCAGCCTGATAAAAAAAACACGGTTGATCCCTCCGTCATAGGAATCGGAGTAACACGAAAGTAAAGCGTGCCCTTACAGATGTAACTGAATGCTTACTGTACATTGATATAAGAGAGTTTGCATATATTGATGTCTGGCAGCTAATGGCGCCGTTTAACGTGTATGCACCCACTTTGATGATTGGTGGTACATCTCCATCGCGACAACTAACGTCCATGTTAAATGATCAAACAAACCCTTGTGGTAGTTGTAGTAGTTAACGGTGAAAGCGTAATAAGAGAACGAGGAGTGATAGCCAGAGCAACGTCGAATATTGGACGCAGAACATGGTCGCCATCCCGCGGCATGTTAAAATGTGATTGAACACCATGGCCGGACTAGAGGGAAACGCAAAGCGCGTCGTGCCGCCCCGATAGCCCGGCCGCGATTTTTCTTGGGGCGAGCGCGACAACGGGGAACGCGGGGTTACAGGCAGCTGAGGCAGGCGCGCGTCGCAGAGTTCTTTTTGGTTTGTATTAGGGCCGACGCTTTCACGACGCTTGGGCAAAGGTCGCCACCTCGCGGTGTGTTAAGGCATTGACAAAATGGACGGACGCGTAACGCGTTGCAGGTGCTAGTCGCGGAGGCCACAGCAATGACGAATTACTTTACCTTACCACTCCCGGAGGTCAACACCACCCAGCCGACCGGGAGAGTGGAAGATATAAAAGGCGCGTTCGTAAACCCGCCAGAGTCTGTGACCGTGGCGCAGTGATTCTGCTTCTGGTCACCGACGCGTGCGGACGCAGGATGGTTAGCTCCCAGAGAGCTGCGACAGCGGTCGCTTACGGCCGTGGTACCCCATCTTTTACCGTGCCAAAGGACTACAGGATTGTACTGCCCACTGTTTCATCAGGTGATGCTATGAAGCGTGCAGTCGTATTGCACTGCGATATTTCAGGAAGGCCGTATCGCATCGAAGATTTTCGAAAGCCCTTGCAAGACGCCGGTGTCATCAAAGATGTGGCTGTTATCGGTGCCTACCAGATGTCACACGTCTGGCTTGTCAACCTGCGGACAGATGAGGCCAAAAAGAAGCTTGTGGAAGCAGGTCGTTTGGTAGTCAAGGACCGGCTGTGCATCGTCATTGACCCTAACAGGCAAGAGGTGCGTCTAAAGTTGCACTGGGTAGCTTTAGATGTTTCTAACGAAAGCATTCGAAGGACATTTAGCGAGTATGGTGAAGTAAAGGAGGTGACAAACGACAGGTGGAAAGTGGAAGGATTTGAATGTGCTGACTCCCTGACGAAGTTTGTGAGACTAATTTTGAAGGAAGGTGTTGCACTTGACGATATACCGCATCAGATTCGTCTAGGCAGCGGTACAGCGCTCATTGTTGCGCCAGGGCGAGCACCGTTATGCCTTCGCTGCAAACATACGGGCCATATACGGCGGGACTGCAGAGTTCCAAAATCCAACGAATGTCATGCATTTGGCCACACACAGGAGGCTTGCACGCGGAGCTACGCCAGAGCGGTAGGACGGCCTGCTGTTTCAGACCAGAGCGAGCTCATCATGGACGAGGAAGAGGCAGAACAGGCTGCGGCACCTGCAGCAATTTTTATGATCGGAAAAGACCAGGGAGCGGCCAAGGACGATAGCATCTCCGGGTGCCCACCGTCGGCGATGGACAACGCGGGCGTCGGTAAGCGTCAAGAGCCGGTGGAAGCGAACGCGGACGGCGTCGACGTGGGAAACCTGGCGGAGGAATCTGCCAGAGAACAGCGGGACGCATGCAGCGTCTCTCAAGTTCCAGAGGCAGCGGGCAAAGAACCGGCGGTCATCGCAACTGCAGCGGAGGAGATGGACGCCGAGGCAGCACCAGCAAAACGTCGCCATGAGGATGTGGTTGCCGCGTCGCAGGATCAGCGTATGAGGCAGATAGAAGCGTCTGTGGGTGTCAGTGGTGCAAAGAAGAAAGCGCGCGGTGCTTTTCGCATGCGTGCTTCGTCCCTATCAAGGGGCGACAAAGATGCAAATCTTTAGCCGCCACAATGGCGTGGGTGCAAGGCCTCGATATGCATGACGAGGGCGTCTTGCCGTCGGCCTCGAACGGCGGCAGAACTGTGTCATTGGAAAGGTCCCTGCGCGTAGGAACAATTAATATTCGTGGATTGGCAGCTAAAAGGAGACAAAACCAATTGTATCGTGTTGCGACGGAGCAGGAATTAGATATAATTGCAGTTCAGGAAACGAAAATTGAACGTGCAGACCGGACCGATGACATGGTACGCCCTTTTTCGGCGCGTTACAATGTGTGTGTTAGTCATGCTGTTGGCTCGTCCGGAGGATGCCTTCTCTTTATTAGTAACTGCTTGGGCATTGGTATACAGTCGGTCACAAGCTGTAAATCGGGTCGCCTTGTTATTTGCGACTTTGTTTTCGCCGGCAATGAATGGCGAGTTGTTTGTTTCTTTGCACCAACTGACGTTGCTCAGCGTCTAGACTTTTTCTGCCGTGTATGTGATTATTGTAACACTGACCGCATTCTTATCCTCCTCGGCGATTTTAATTGCGTTTGTTCGGCACGGGACAAAACGAGTTCTACCCCCATACCCAGGAATTCGGGACATCGCTTCGAGTTCACCGTTTTTCACACCACGTGGCGTACGGACCTTCAACGTTCAAAATTCGCGCGATGACGCTTGCCGTAATCGCGCGGATTGAGAAAACCACAATACATAAAAAAAAGCACGACGATGATATCCGCTACAACCAGCGAGCGCGAACCTCAGTCGCCGACAGATAACCGCAACGCATGCGACGAGCGGCCGGTTGGGCTGCCCGACTGTGAGTCAGCAGTCCTGTTGCACTGAAAGGGTGCACACATACAAGACGCTTGGCTGTGCTTGATAACTACGAACTCTCGAAAGAGCGTGCTGCCCTTCTTCTCATCCCCTGCCTCTTCAATATATTTCGTCCGATGATATTGTTGTTGGCTCCTACGGGTTTCTTAAAAGAAAGCAAGAACGCGTCCTTTAGCGCTGCTGTTTTTGTAATGTGAAAAAACCAACTTCCAGAAAATAATGCAAGCTTGGGAGGGGGTGATGACGATTGCGGGTTTCCGAATGTACAGTGTCTTGACGTCCCTAATTTTCGTTGGCCTCAATTTATAAAATCAATATTTTGCGCTATTATGTGAAGACACCTGGCCGTGTTCGCTACCACAGACTTTTTTCTTGAAAGCTGAATAAGCAGCAGAAGTAAAGGAAGAATGAGTACCTTTGCATGCAGAATATTGTTCGATGATCTTAAAAAGAATGGTTTTAACAAAGTCGCTTTAGTTTTAACTGCGCCCTTTTTGTTTCTAAATAACATACCTATACGTCGGAAAGTGCATTGACTTACGCATGACATGCTACACAGGCTGCGTTTCCCTCTCTGGTAAGTGTTGGTGAAAGAGTAATGATACAGATTAGACTCATATAAAGTATCGAGAAACCCGCCTTCTTGTTTGACTGCCTAAGCTAGTCTGCAGAAATGTAGGAGGTCGCGGCTTGAAACCCGGCTCTTGCGGGCAGCTTTATTCGGGACAAAATTGCGCGTTTCTATTTTTACATGGTAAAGTTCGCTAAAAGGCCCCTCGTCAGGACCCGTTTAATACATTGATTACGAGCTGAAATATTTCATTTATTTCAGCAAGGGACGTGGAAAGGTCTCGAAAAGCCGTTTTATTTTTATTCTCTGTGTCGTGTGTTTGTTTACCGTAAGACAACGTAGCACCTCACCAGGCGATGTTTGGAGCAAGCTGAGCAAACTTTCACGAATGTCTTTTTTTTTTTTTTTGTCAATAACTTCGCTGTTCACTATTGCAAGAGTAGGAAGGCATTGAACTGCCCTGTTACCGTGCAGCAAGAAGGTAAACGTTGTTTTCAAGGCAGGCCTTGTCCGCCGCGGTGGAGCAGTGATTATGGTAGTCGGCCGCTAACCTGAAGGTCGCGGGTTCGATCCCGGCCGCGGCCGTCGCATTTCGATGGAGGCGAAATGCTAGAGGCCCGTGTATTTTGCGGTATCAGTGCACGTTAAAGAACACCAGATGGTCGAAATTTCCGGAGCCCTTCACTACGGCGTCTCTCATAATCATATCGGGGTTTTGGGACGTTAAACCCCAGATGTTATTATTAACGCTGGTCTGATCCGCGATGCTCAGCGCCTATAGGGGCGCCACTGAAAGCCGCGTAGCGGCGGCCGTTGGAACCGCTCGCGGGTCGCGTAGCAGACGCCTCATTTGCGCGCGTGCGATTTGCCGCTTGTGCGCGTCCCAGATATTTACTGTTGCGGCAACAGTGTGCGCAAAGGAGCCGCACTTTATAATAGTGGACATGTGTCCGATGTCACAGTTGTGTGGGACGACAATGTCCCCATACGCGCCAAGTGTTTGTCACAGACTAGCGTCAACAAGCTTCCCTACGAAGTGGAGCTCATCGTAAGTACACCGCTTTCTTTATAACGTCCCGATCACTAACGCCTGCATGCGTTGACGCGTGAACCAACGTTTTTTCTCGACACAGTAGCTTCGTTTACGTGCTATGTGTTTATATAGTAGATTTTGAGGGAGCGCTGTCGCACCGGCGTATAGATTTCACAGGGTCGGCCACGTGAAGGGTCAGCGTTGGTAGAACTTTGAAACCAGCACGATAAACTTGTGAAAAAATAAACGATAAGCTTGTCATCATCGGTGCAGAAGCGCACAGCGAACATTCTGCACCGATGATCGCATTCCAGTGCCATCAATAGGTATAATGCAGCCGATTTCGCACAGCACACGTGTGATTCCACGGCGCTTTTGTAAAGGAGCCGTCACCTGCCCTACATTCTCTCGTATTGCGCTTCGCGCCATTCGTTTTTCAAGAGAGCCAAGGTATCGCGTCTTATGAGTAATAACAACCTCATGTGAATCGTAGTGTCTACAATGCAGGCGAGGCGACCAAGTGTAAACGTAGTAGCGTTCGCTGAAGACGTAGCGACATAAATGGAGAAATAAAAACACGGTAATCGTTCTAACGCTGCCGTAAACAAAGCGCGATTGCTTAGCTTCTACGTCGTACAGCCGCAATCCACCGCCGCCGTCGCTTTCGCTCATGAAATAGCACCGGAAACCTGTAGATGTGCGTTCCTGGCGATTTTTTCTGCGTGTTTGAGCAGCCGACAACGCAGCAGTTATTTTTCAACATCGCTGAGGCCCGCCAGAGTCGTTAAATTACGATGAAAAACACATCCATCCGTGCACTCGCGTAGACGCTCGCGGGAACACTGCTCGCCGGGACCCGTCAGCGCTTCCGAGCCGTGGCGGCAGATGGCGTCGTCAGGCGATGCAGGGAAAAAACTCTGCAAGCGGAGTTCTTTCCCTGCCTTCACTTACGTATCGTAGGCGATGTGCCCTGTTTTGCTTACATGGCGAGCCCCACCTTCTTTCTGTTTTTCTTCGCGGCGCCTTTAGAGTGACCGCATTGAGCGTCTCGCAATGGGAGGTTAACTGAAGTCACGTGCTGTAATCAATGACGCTGAAAGCAGTGGGCTGTAGTGCGCGACTCACATCTCGCAGAAAGTGTGGCCCCCTCTGAGATGCACGGACTACCTTTTATTATTTTCATACTTAGTAGACACGATGTTCACCTGCTAATCTACTGACCGCGAATTGGTCAGAAATCTTAGTTGATGAAATTCTTCGGTTTCCTCGCATTCCTCATTATCATCGTCTCAATCATGCAATAATGTCAATAAACACTTCGCACCGTCAGATGGTACTAAGTAACTATCATTCATTAAGGCGAGAGCGTTGTATGGCTCGTGATTTTAAAAATCCGGCTTGCGGCGCGAACACCATTGGTACCAAAACTCGAGTGCGCCGATACCCGGAGGCTGTGCAACAACGGGCGAGGTTGAAAATGCTTCAGGGTGAGGGTCGGACGACCAATGCAATTGACTAAGGACGTTAAAGTTGTTTAATTAATTAATGTCCCTCCAGAGCATAGGCTACTGTGGTCTCCTTAGCGTCAGCTAAATAAATTTTATTACAGCGCCACCGACATAATGTCTGTGCGCCGTGGGAGCGATTGGCAGATAAAGTGTGGCGCTGTTAAGCGCGAGGTAGCGTGTTCGATTGCCTGCCATGGCGGCCGTATTGCTTTGATGTAGGACACCCGCTTGCTTTGATGTAGGTGCACGTTCAAGAAACCCAGGTGTTTAAACCTATTACAGAATTCCCCACTGCGGCTTGCCTCATAATGACAATGTGGTTATGGCACCTAAAATCCTTTAAATTATTATTATTTACATAGGCCGCTAGGGGACAACAGAAATAATACGTGAAAAACAACCCCGTACACACGCTTCATCATTAACGCGATAGTGTCACATACCGAGTTTTGCCTAAATTAATGTTATGCATGTTCTATCATCTGCTTATTTTAATAATCCGCAAGTAGCCACGTGAATGCGCACGTGGATACTTCGGAATTACAGATGCTCTCGTCGCAGGATAAAAAAACATATATAAAGGGAGAAGGTTATGATACTCCTCTAGTTGTGCTTGCTTTGCTCGCTAGGCCGTCTTCTGGCGCTGTTGTCGCATGCTAAAAGCTACACCGCAGTGTGTAGTTTCGCGGGGTACAAGTCAAGAAATGGCTTCTTCTGGTCTTTGTATTTTTTTTTCGGTCATATTGCAAGATGAGAAATTCAAAACACGACTTGACGCCTAATACGAGTGCGGTTTAAACCAATGCACTACGGAGAAAACATTCAACCAGGTTGAATATAAAGGCTTCGAGCTTTCATTTTGGGTAATTCAATTTACATAAACCAACACTCTGCCAGTACCATGTGTTAATAATAATAATAATAATAATAATAATAATAATAATAATAATAATAATAATAATAATAATAATAATAATAATAATAATAATAATAATAATAATAATAAAAATAATAATTGTTGGGGTTTAGCTTGCCAAAACCGCGATATGATTATGAGGGACGCCGTCGTGGAGGGCTCCGGAATTATTGACCACCTGAGGTTCTTTAAGGTGCACCTAAACCTAAGATTTATTCCAGTATTTTTAAATATGGTTCATCGACGCCCTGATTCCGTAGCGCCTGCGTAACTGCTTATGCTCGACCGAATCAAATGCCTTCTCGTAGTCTATGAAGGCTAGATATAGGGTTTGGTTACATTCCGCGCATTTCTCTATCGCCTCATTGACAGTGTCAGTATGGTCTATTGTCGAGTAGCCTGTACGGAATCCTGCTTGGTACTTTGGTTGACTGAATTCTAATGTTGTCCTAATTGTATTAGCTACTATCTTTGTAAGCAGCTTGTAGACAACGGACAGTAAGCTGATCGGTCTGCAATTTTTCAAGTCCTTGACGTCCCCTTTCTTATGGATTAAGATGATCTTAGTATACTTCCAAGATGCTGGTACCCTTACCGTTAAGAGACATTTCGTATACAGGGTGGCCAGTTTTTATAACACAGTCTGTCCACTCATTCAACAGATCTGATGTTACGTGATCCTCACCAAGGCCTTCGCCACTTTTTCCCTCCAAGGCTTTCTTTATTTTCCCTGTCGTTACCGCTGGGATGTCCGATTCCTCTGGGCTACTACTACTTCTTACATTATCTTCCTGGTTGCCCCGGCTACTGTACAGACCTACGTAAAACTCCTCAGCTGTTTAAGCCATCCTACCCATAGTGTTAGTGCCTTTGTCTTCCTTGTCCCTAAGTGCATACATCTGGTTTTTGCCAGTACACAGTTTTGCTCTTCACCGCTTTGAGGCTTCGTCCGTTCTAGAGATGACTAATAGAAACATGGGATGAAGTAAGTCACGTGCGAGCCGGGCCGTGTCCCCTGCCCCTACAGCATAAATTAAATAAAACAATACAATTCGCCTTCCTAGATGAAGTTCAGGAGCGGTCTATGCAATTCGCGGATCCATTTGGATTCAACAACCGTCGACTCTGTCGACGAGCTGAAGGTGAGGTTGTGATGTTCAAAGAGTACTCGAGAGAGTATAGTTGGCGTTTACTAAAAAAAAAGTATACATTCAAGTACAAAGTATACTGAAATAAAGTATAGACAGACCCGGTGCGCGTCGCTCGCACCATATATGCATCAACTGATAAGCTTTTACGACACTTCGTTGATACTCACTGCAGTTGTTACATTTTAGAAACGCTCGTTGTGCTTTCGCGTGATGGCTAGCAGGTGATTGTATGCCGCAGATATGTATAGTCGTGAGCAAGATGACCTGCAACGCTGAAATTACCTTTTAAATAGGCCATAGCGGCTAAACGCAGCGAGCAAGCGCAAAAGTGTTCACTACACCAAATGCTGAAACGGAAATGTGTCTATGGCGATTCAGTACGTCCCATTTACATTAGTGCATTACAAGTATTCGTACACTAAACATTAATTCGGTGTTCGGCTCATATTGATGACAGAACGTCTTGACGGCATCGGCACGCGGTAACACACGTGCCGTTTAAATGCTACGTCCGATATACATACATACGCTCGGCAATACCTACAATGACTGCGTAATTCCTTTCACATTTCATGCGTAGAGATACATGCAGATGCGTTCGGATATGTGAATTGTTTTATGATGTAAGAATATTCAACGTGTTCTTTTCATTTCGTGCTCCCACGGCGCCAACGAGCCGCGGGCTACCGAACGGCTGGCTCGCTCGATGTACACATTTTTCCTATAGTGCTTCACACTCCCGCGGGGCGTTCTGGGATTACTTGAAAAAGGTTTATTAGCAAGAATCTAACAATGGGGGGGGGGGGGGGGGGCATTCACCCTCTCTCTTTAGCCTATCATCTTATGCTTTGCAATCATATCCCTCAATTAATTTTTACTACATCTCTACACTTAATTATTATTTGCCTGTAACTATCAATTCAATTAATTACTCCTTTAAATTGCAAAAGGGTCTCTTGAAGGGCCAGTTGGTATACCTGTTACTGCGTTGAAAACAGCGCGTAAACGGGACGAAGGGTAACAAACAACACAAGCGCTGTTCTTGTGTTTTCTTAAGGCGCATTTACACTAGAGCGACACGACACCGACGCAGAACCGAGGCAGACGCAGACGGTCGTCTGACGAGTCGCCCGCCGACGATGTCGCCGGACCGTCTGGTCACACTAGGCCGACAACGACGCCGACGCCTCCAAAGACAGCATGTCGTAGTAGTGTAACATGATGGCAGACCAAAAACACCAGCAGAACGTATCGGCCGACGTGTCGTCGGGAGGTCTTCGGGAGATCGGTGGCCGAGCGAAAATTTTCCCATGTCGTTGCTTCGAACGTCGAAGGGGTAGATCTTGGGGGAGATCCCCCTCGACATACTCGGGAATTTGACAATGGGCATCTCGCGCACCCCTCCGATGTCTTTTCTTTGCTTCCCTTTGTCTGTCCGCACCCCCGTCACCGACGTCGGAAGGGGTGGCGGGGGCCGCGCCGCTACCCCGAGAGGGACAATGGTAGAGGAGGGAGGACGGCCGAAATGAGCTGCAGGTGTTCTCCCGTTTTCAACTTTTGCGAGCAAGTTTAGTCGGTGTCGCTGTGCGCGCCTTCTGTGTGACAAGAGAATCGGCCGACGAGAGGCTGAGAGCACGATAAGACGCGGACGGCGTCTTTCATAGACGATCGGCCGATTGTTGGCGTCGTTTCAGTGTAAATAAGACGACGGCACGACAAAAGACACTCCAGGCGACAGTCGGGAGAACGAAATCGGTGTCGTGTCGTTCTAGTGTAAACGTGCCTTTAGCATTCGGGTCGTTTTCACGCAGTTTTCAACGCAGTAACATGCAGCAACTGGTCCTTCAACACAGCCTTCTGCAATTTGTTTGTCTTGCATCAGGCTCTTTCGCACCCAGTGTTTTGCATAACTCATCAATGTACCAGCGCTTTCGTTGTTTTAAATGCGAAACATTTTTTTTTGCGAACATTTCACACTTTGAACATTTCTATCTATCTATCTATCTATCTATCTATCTATCTATCTATCTATCTATCTATCTATCTATCTATCTATCTATCTATCTATCTATCTATCTATCTATCTATCTATCTATCTATCTATCTATCTATCTATCTAGCCGCCTACGTCTCGGTGCTCTCTTGATCGCCTCCCTAACTTGGTGTAGACCATATTTGGCATGGGAGGGTAAGAGGATTTGACAAATATGACTGTCGGGTGATGGCACGAATAATGTGAAAATCCTGTCGCGTACGTCGTCAAACACTATCCTCCAGAACGTGTGGAACATACCCGTGTACCACGGGCCGCGGTGTACGGGTATGCGCCACAGGGGACAGAGAGTTTATATCTACCCAGGAACGGCGAGAACAGACATTGGTAATTTAAATGCAACAGCGTTAAGAGAAACCGACATCGGCAGCGTTGACCCGACGATTGGAAAGAATAAGAATTAGGATCCCAGCAGGAATCGAACCCAAGCATTCTGCGCGGCAATCAGCTATTCTACAACAGAGCCGCGCCAGGTCTATAAACTGGTTTGGAAAAACAGCCTATGCAGGCGTAATGTTGGTGCAACGTCAGTAGTGGTTGTGGTGCTGGCTATCTAATTTTACAAGAAAGCAATAAACACTACATATGTACTCCTGCGATACAGACGTCAGATTAACGTCTGTGGTTGCAGTGATGGCTCCGCTTTTATAGCAGTCTAATAAGCATTGCATTTGTATTCTTATGATTCAGCAACTACATTGAAGTTGAAGCATTGCTCGACCCCTACATTAACGAAAGTTACGTATGATATTCACATGATTGCACCATAAAGTGAACTTAGTTTGTATAATACTGACGTATGTACTCTAACATGAGGGCTGACGTTACGTCGCACCATAAGTTACCCTTTAAACGCCAGTATTGTCGACGTGCCTGTTAAGCCCACGATGTGGACACAGCTACTACACTTACAAAAGCACGTCGATCCACCTCGTAACGCTTGGCTCAAAGCCATAAAATACAGCATAGAGGTACTCGATGACTGCTTCGCACGAAACCGATTCCCACAACGCGTGAGATCTGCCGAATTTTTTTCCTTAGCCTTCGTCTAGTTTTTGCGCTGTTTTCAACGCAGTACTCCTTTAAATCGTGATCTCTCATAAATGTTTCTTGTGGCACATGTCAGTGATAAATGGCATCTATATTAAACGAATAATTATAATTGATTACAAATTAACTACATTTATCGCTTCTAATAATTAACGACATTCTATTATTTCCCGCCATCGTACTATAACTGCATAGATTGATATACTAGCTATTAGAGCACTGCACGGGCTCGGGCCCGGCCCGGCCCGTGGGCCGGGCCGGGCCGGGTAAAGTAGCTCTCACGGCGGGTCCGGGCCGGGCTCGGGCCTGAAGCTCCGGGCTTAGGGCCGGGCCCGGGTTTGAGGTGGCGGGCTAGGGTCGGGCCGGGCTTGGACTTTGCTGGGTTCTTAATTGGACACTATAGTGAAGCACTGAATCGGTTTAGACCGATAAAGTGAAGTCTAAGAACTCGAATGTCATTCATTTCTCCGTCATAAGTTTCTTATCAGACGAGAAAATGAAGGTCAAAATTCCATTTTTTTAATTTCGCGCCGAAATCTCCGAGCGTGAGACCACGGATTTCAAACTGTATTTGTCGTATTTGGGGACATTGGCTCTATAAAATTTCCTGAAACTTGGTATGTTAGGTCTATGGCTTCCTCAGAGGTCAATCTACTTCATTTTTAGTGATTAGCAACTGCGTGGGCCCCATTAGACGCCGTCAGAGTCTAAGATATCACGGTGTCTGCTGCGCGAACTTAAAGGGGGCGTCGCCACCCGTATTTACCTTTTTGCGCACTTTCTCACTTACCAAGAGTCTTGTCCCGGCGAGCGTGGTGATTTAGGAATTGCTAAAGAGTTGTTTACTGATAATAGAGAAATTGTTTTTCTTTCTAGTGCCCCTTCATGTTTGTTCTACATAGGTTGTGCGTACGTACTGTCGGCCGCAAAAGTTTGCGGGATGTGCAGCGCGTGGCCGAGCGACGCAAAACTGCATTGCTGCGTCACCTACCGTGATGCGGCGGGTGTTGAGGCTATCGGCCGCAGCCTCCGCGATTAGATCCGGCAATGGCACGTTGTCTAAACGCACCGTCGCTAATCGCCGAGGCCGATAGCCTCAACACCCGCGCATCACGGTAGGTGACGCAGCAATGCAGTTTTCCGTCGCTCGGCCACGCGCTGCACATCCCGCAAACTTTTGCGGCCGACAGTACATATATGTTTCACATGTGTGCGTGTTTCTTTTTTTCGTTTTCATTTTATCTCTCTCTCTCTCTCTGTCCTGTTTCTTACCCCTATTTCCCCACCCCTGTGCAGGGTAGCAAACCGGTCACTCGCGCCAGGTTAACCTCCCTGCGTTTCCTTTTCATCTATTCCTCTCTCTCGAAAAAAAAAACGCTTTTTTTATGTGGGGCAAGCTATTTAGAAAAATTTTATTAGAGACAAGTACTGAACTTCTTTTGCTCCTTGCATATGGGGCTACTTGATTTATCTTAAACGGGCGAGCTAAAAGTAGATATAACATGCGCTTATATAGTTAACATGTCGTTATTCTGTGCTTTATTTTCATTCGTTATGATTTTATATCCCAAATGTTATTCTGCAATCGTAATAATAAATGTAGTATAATAAATATATACCTGTAGCTTATCGCAAGAGCGATCACAGAGCTCCAAAGTGAGCAAACGTTTTTCAAGTTTCCAGCCCTCCACTAAAACGAAAGGACTGCACGGACTCTCGTTACATAGAATTCCTATACATAGACATTCTTTTTTCGTGGCTTCGTCACGGCCCCCAGTGGTCATGTGACGCGAGATAAACATGCACAGCCTGCTTTGTGTGCCCAGTTTGTTAAGGTTTGAACTTTCGCCTTTTTCTGCTATATCAGGGGTCTCAAACCCACCTCAGCTAACGGGCCGCATTCACGAAAATTTACTCCCGCAAGGACCACGACGGTAACGCAGCTAAAAGCGCGGGGGGGTGGGGGGGGGGGCGTAGAGGGGCTAGGTCGTACCAAATATCAGCTAACGTTGCCATTTAAAAGAAGAGATTTCCCATATGTCACTTATGGGTCGTTTCTGAAGGGTATTTGGCGGCAGGATTCCAACAACATATCGACACCATCTTCAACATGACTAAAATCATGACGCCGATTTTGAAGTATAGAGTTTTGTTTCACGGTTAGGTATCAACACATGGTTGCCGCAGGGGATGCCTCACGACAAAAAAGCTTTAGATCTGTCATGCCTGTGTAGCTTAAGAACATATAAAGATATTGAAAAATTGCGACAAAGACATGTCATTCGCAGGCCGCGGGCTTTTAGGGAGAGGCCCACGGGCCGCGTGTTTGGGTCCCCTGCGCTATACAGGTATAGTGTGAGAGCGACATGACACTGCCGCAACACCGTTGGAATGTGCAGGAATAGCATAGGTTCAAACAGCATATGGCGTGAGGCAAAATGTATGCGCTTGACGGAAAACCAGACTTGAAAAAAGACAATTATGAATTCCGTGCCGGGTGATGTCCCTTCACCTCGAACCATAGGCATCCAATGAGTAAGCGTCGAGAAGCTTATTCGCGCCTTTGTTATCAAACTGTAACGAACACCAAAAATAGATCGAAATAGTTTCGTCCACCTACTGCCAGTCCTACCCGCGTTATGCAGAGGTCACCTTCTACCAGTACAACATCGTTAGGAAGGCATAGATCATTATGATACGGAAGAAAAGAAGAGCGCGGTGCAAGCCGTGCAAACATACACTGCTGAACACTGCAAACAGAAGCCCTCAAAGAGGAGTTTTATAGGTGATACTGAATAGTGTCACGACGTTCGGGAACGATAGAAATGAAGGGATAAGCTGCAGAGCTACGTTCATTCTGCAGAGTTCCACAAAGACATCCTAAATTTTCTCCAGTGGTGGAAGTTAAGAACAACGACTGCCGACGCCTTCACATTTCGCAAGGCAGACGTGCACCCCTGCGGCTAGCTCATGTAGTGCGATAAACTTTAGCGTGGCAGGATATGCGATACAACGGTGGATGGCCTGCTTAAAGCCGGAATCTCTAGTTAATTTGATTTTTTGCACAATAACACGTGAATAAATAAACTACAAAAGATGCCACAAAATACTTATGGACTGTATAGAGTAGCAGTGATGCTATATGAAATATATATATGAAAAGAATGCTACCACAAATACTTTTTTCGTCCTTTCGGCTGCCTATACGTATTTCTAAAAGTACACGTGGTGCACACGGTTCGTTACAATTTTTATCTAGGTTAGTGTACATACAGCAAGGTAATAAACCTGGCTTTCTTCCTCCATCTTGCTGTGGCAAGGTAGTATACCATGCTGAAGACATGTGTTACATATCCAGGAGGGTGCATGATTGGCTTTGTCGTTAGAGCATGTTTTAAGTTTCAGTAAAGAGCACAATGAGAGCGTTGTGTTCTCTCTCTCCTCTGTTTTTATTGCACTTCCTATCGAAACTGAACTGATGCTGCAAATTACTTTTCTTGCTGCAATATCTACTACCAAACACTCTTGATGACCTCCATTGCACTAGCAAAAAAAAGAAAAAAAAAGTTATAGTATACCATTGCCGAACAAACGTTCATTGAACCCAATATGTCCACTCAACTCTTTCCACAGTGAGCCCCTTTTTGCACGAAATTACCGTAGGTTTAAGTAGAATTGCTAGCGAAATATTCGCCAGCAAAGCGTAGATATTTGTTACTTAAAACGCTTTGCTTTAGATTTTGTGTTCTGGCAACACCACCTATATTATAGGCCCGGGCCTCTGTCGGGCCTGATCTGCCGTCGGGCCGGGCCGGGCCGGGTAGGCGAAATTTTTTCTCGGGTTCGGGCCGGGCTCGGGTCGCGTATTGAATCACCGGGCCGGGCTCGGGCGGGCAAACTTGAACGAGTTCCGGGCCCGGGCCCAAAATCCCGGCCCGTGCAGTGCTTTACTAGCTATCTATCTTAATTATGTCCTACACTGACAGCTTTCACCCCTACATTTAAAATGGTGAATTCATCGTAGCCATTCATTAGTAATGCACTTCATGCCAAGGTGCGAATATAGATCAACATATAATAAGTCATTCTTAATGTGAATTCTGGGTTAACCTAATTTTAAAAATTCGCGCAGCTTGCACTGAGTCGCGCAAAGCTGGGCTAGAGGGGAGCTGGTCGACACTTGGCTGGTTCTGGCTTTGCGAGCCAAGTGTCGACACGTGCATTCACACGCCGATGCACGAAGTGTTCACGGGGTCACGTTGTAAATCACGAGTATATAGACTAGGTGTTGATAGGGTTCCATTGGGTATCGCTTGGTAATCAGAACACCAAGTAGGTCACAACACCAGTAAATCACTACACCAAATTAATCACAAGTACGAATCACAAGTAAATCACAACACCAAATGAATCTGCTTAGGCAGGATAATTAGAATAATTAGCTTAATAGCACTGTAACGGTAGAACAGCGCGAGAAGACAGGGACGGAATGGGCACACACAAAACGCTCGTGTATGTACCCCTTCCCTCCCTATATTCATGTCCTGTTTTTTCGTTACAATGCTACCAAACCAACGAGCCCACCGACATGCAATAGCTTAATAGGTCTTAGTGGCACATTGGAGACTTAGTCCCGATGAGCTTGCATCCCAAGTCAGACTAATTATAACTTAATCAGCTTAATTAGCCTAACTCGCACATTCGAAGCTCGGCCTCGACTAGCTTGCATTCGAAGTCAATCTAAGCCTAATGAACTGTTTAGCATAATCAACGCTAATTAACTCAGTATTAATTAGCCCTAATTAGCATTTGCTCGGCACATCTTGCTGAGCGCTGCACGACTATGCAACAATAATCTCAACTCGGCTTAATAATCGCTAATTAGCCTTTGAGTTATTTATGCCTGGCAAATTAGGCTTTGCCCTGCTCAGCTAGGCTTAATTAGGATTGGCTATGATTCACTTGGCTTAACTAGGCACAGTTATGCTCAACACGCCGACATGATGATCATTGTCTACATCGCGAGTCGGACAACGGGTGGACATAAGAGTTCTGCTGTAAAAATATTGTAATTGTGCTGCAGAGCCCTTAATTGCCAATTAGCAAAACACTCTAAATGTATTCAGCCTCTCCCTGTATATTTTCGTTTGATACATTACAATGATATCGCCCTAATAATTTATTCACCATCTACCCACACTTGATAACTGCCTACAACGATCACTAATAAACTATAAAATATGTTTCTCTTGCATAAAATTTCATTTGTCACCTTTAATCATTCGGTTTCATAGATTTTCCCCCAATATCATCCCTGACTACAAACCATCGATCACTACCACTAAAGGTAATTCCGTGTTATTATCTATCTCTGATCTTATTTTCATACATTGAACACCGTATACATTTCATGTACGTATGCTTCTATGCTGAAAACCTTCTATTATGAGCCTAAAATTTGTGATTTCATCGTTACAAGTGATGACATATCGTCAGGGTGCAAATGTGCATAATGTTGATGAGTAAACCTCAGTCAATGTGAATACTTGCGTGTACGTCATTGCCAATTTTGTTAATTATCCATAATAATTAAGCTAAAAGACCCCTAATCACGAATTAGCAACTTGAGATTCTTACATCTAATTAGGCTAAAATACCCTAATCACTAACTAGCAACTTAAGTTTCTTATATCTTTCATCGTCTTCGTCTCCACTCCATGTGATGCATTACAACGGGATCATCCGATTAATTTATTCTTATTTACCCCTTTCCTAATTAACACTAAGTGTAAGTATTAATAATTCCAGAGAATGATTACCATATCTTTTATACCTTTTATTAGTAATTAGCTATAACAGTAGCTAATGCTAGTTACATGCGACAGCCATCTAGTGTCAATGGTGTACGGTGCAATACTACCTATAAATATTATATGATACATGTCCTTCTGTACTGACCGCTTTCACCAATAAGTTTTAAATAAATTGTTAAATTCATTACTATACCTCTCATTACATATACTAAATAGAGGAAGATTCGTATGCGTATCAATGTCTCTTGTTAATTCTTACTTGCTTTGAATTACGAAGAACTATTCTCCTTTTTGATCATCTGCTCTAATTAACCTACGATTTCTCATTGCTAATTATCAACTGAAGAACTCTACAGTATTCAGACAATCCATATCTTGAGCAGCTTCAAGAAAAACAAACTTGTATAAAAACACTGACATTTTCACGTGTTTTGGGGCCACCGAAAACACTATGAAGCGTATGCACCCCTATAAGGTGGTTTTGCTGCAATGCACCATTTTACAAAAGTTCCCGTCGAACCTCAGAAACTTCGCCAACATCAGCCAAACTTCACAGGTGCGAAGATTGAATCATCGAGATTGAATCACTTCAGTGATTTAAGCAGGTGAGGGCGCATTGTTTTTATATAAATTTTTAAGTTCTTTCCTATGGAGTTTCACATTGCACATAAAAGTGGTTCTCGAACCCAGGAAGTTTATGGGAATAAAGCAAAACTTCTCGCACTGTGAGGTGATGACTCCCAGATTATATGGACGAAGTGATTTAAGCGTATATTGAGGCGTTGCACTACAATAAATGTTTAAAGGTCGTTTCCCATTCAGTGACGCTGCCACTCAGCAGCCACCGCAACAGATGGCGCTAGTTGTCGATGTCCCGAATTCCTGGACATGATGATATCGCGAGGCGAGTACAATTAAGTTAGCAGATATGATAAATGATTACGCCCTTGAGGATCTAGGTGAAAGTATTTCGAGTGGCCATCGCGTCCAATTCACGCATTTTCAGGGATTAAGTCACTCTCGCCTTGATCGTGCCTACGTGTCGCTTGATATTGTACCTTTGTGTACAGATTATTCTGTAGCTCCTCTATCTTTCACTGACCATTGTTTGGTTAAGTTTACCATTTGCAGCAGAAAAGAAAGGAAAGGAAAATTTAATTGGGATTTATGGAAAATAAATAACAAACTCCTTGATGACGACGTTTTCCAAACATTAATACAAGAGAGCATAAAAGAGCTTAATGACGACAACAGCTCTAGAACTGGTCCAAAGTGGGAAACATTTAAGCAAAGAATAAAAATGAAAGCTATAGAAAAGTCCACTATTCTTAAGTTCGAAGGACGCAGAAATGAGCACGTTTTACGTTCAAACTTGGAGGCACTATTAGAGGAAGAGAGCCGAATGCCGGGAAACTTTAAGGAAGACATTCGTGCTGTTAAAGAAAAATTGGAACTTCTAGACATCGAGAAATATCATGGAGCAATAATTAGGGCCCGCGCGGTAAAAATGGTAACTGATGAGAGTCCGACGAAACGCGCTCTGGGTATGGAAAAGAGTTATGCCCAGCGTAATTTAATAACACAGATTGTGTACAATGGTGTTCTAACAAATGCCAGGGATGACATTGCGCAGGCTTTTTACGAGTATTACAGCAAGCTGTTTGCAATAGGTCCTGTAGATCGTGACCACTTCACAAAAGAATTTTTGTCGTCCATGCCGCAGGTCGCTGATGAAACTAAATATAGATTGTAACTCTCTGTCTCGGTGGGTGCGGTAGAGAGAGCGATCGATCACCTCAACTGCGGCAAGTCGCCTGGACCGGACGGTCTTAGTGCGGCTTTTTACAAGAAGTTCAAGCACGAGTTGTCTCCAATTTTGGCGCACCTTTTCAACGAAGCATTTGAGGTGAAATCTCTGCCTCCGTCATTTCTGTCCTCCCATACTATTCTCATTCCTAAAACAGATGATCCAATCAAATTGCGGCAGGTTTCCGCTTATCGACCAATCAGTCTAACCAATGCAGATTACAAAATCTTTATGAAAATAATTGCACGTAGGTTACAGGGCGTAATAAAAGAAATTGTAGGTCCGCATCAAACATGTGGAATAAAGGGGAGGAGCATCTTCACGAATATTCATAAAGCGAGGTGCGTACTAGAATGCAGCGATGTCATGAACTCTCCGGTTGCGATGCTTCAGGTTGATTTGGAGAAAGCCTTCGATCGGGTTCCGCATGACTTGCTCATAGCAGTCTTAGAGCACGTGAACGTTGGTAAAGTGATAACAGAAGCCGTTAAGATGGCATATACACGATGTACTACTCGCCTGATAGTTAACAAAGAGGTAGGAAAGTCTATAGAATTGCAGCGCTCTGTACGCCAAGGGTGCCCGCTCTCTCCTCTCCTTTTCTGCATATTCATTGAAAGCTTTTGTCTCAGTATATTGAACAGTAACGCAATTCAAGGATTCAGGCTTCATGCATGTGAAGTGCGGCTGCTGGCGTATGCTGATGACATAGCGATTTTTTGTACAAACCTCGAAAGTATTGCAGAAGCAGTTAACATCGTAAAACGCTTTTGTGAGGTTAGTGCAAGCGCAGTGAATTGGGGAAAATGTCTTGGTTTCTGGCATGGAGATTGGGAGCTCACGCCAAATTATTTCATGAACGTCCAGTGGCTCACAACACCGGTTAAGTATTTAGGCATTCCTCTCGAAAATTACAGCGACAGTGAACCTTATTGGCACGGGCAGACATCTTAAATCCGAGAAAAAGCAGAAAAATGGAAGGCCAAGGATTTATCCATTTTTGCACGCGCTACCATTTGTAACGTGTTCTTTATTACAAAATTGTGGTACGTGTTGCAAGTACTTCATTGCTCTCGAGTCAACCTTCAAAAACTTCATCGTATTTTTGCCGTCTTTATTTGGGGTTCCACCTGGGAGAAGACTACTAGGACGAATCTTTTTCGACGTGTGCGTGACGGTGGTTTGGGTTTGTCGCATTTGTTTCTGCGACAGCTTGTAAATCGCTTCTTGTACCTTCGTGACGTTCAAGACCCGTTTTTGCGCACGGTCTGCCAAGTGTGGTTGGCCAATGCTTTGCCTGAGTTTGTAGTGTCTTCTGTTAGGTTGAAAGGTCGAACACAAGGTTACTCTAAAGAGATTATCGAGTCATTTCGCTTCCTCAAGGCACGATTTTCTATTGAATATTTAGGCACTGTGTCCCGTAAAAAGTTATATAAAGACTTATGTGATGTTGTACTCCCCATTCCCTTGTACCGCTCTCAGTACTGTGGTGGAAAATGGAGCAAAGTGCTAAAACGCGTAAAAGGCATGCCTGTGCGTCCGGGGGTTAAAACTTTCTTCTTTAAGCTTCATGCTGGTGTCTTGCCAGTTCAGACGTGGTTGTCCGAAAAGGGGTTGTTCGTTCCGTGGGGTGACCAGTGCTTTTTATGTCGCAAACCAGAAACCATTGAGCATGCCTTTCTGGAATGCTGGGACGGGGTGTTCTTCTGGGACGTCCTGCAAAGGACACTAAAGAAAGATTTCCCATTGGACGCACAGGGCATAAGGTATTTGATGATTGAAAATGATGATGGATTTCCTTATGATATCACAATGTTATTGGCGCTTTACAGCATTTGGAGGTCCCGAATGGCTGTACGTAACGCTGATGTTGACGCTCGGCGAGCCATAGATTACTTATGTGAGACGCTAACTTCGTTTCTTGAATTGCAAAAAATGCAAAAGGATGTACCCGATTGGGTACCTCGCATGGAATGCTGTGCACATGAAACAATTGTAGACCAGGATGTACCTCTCTTCTCACGGTGAAAGCTGAAGCCCTGCAAATAAAGACACAAAAAAAAAAACCGTGGCGCAGTGGATAGCGTTGCCTGGCATCTGTTGTTCCGGACCAGCGGTCGCGATTCCGATGCCGTGACGTGTACCTTTTTTTTCCTTTGCCATCTGATTGTGTAATATTTTTTCGACGTCATTCCCGTGACGGAAATACGTCGACTGAAGTCTTGGTGGACCCCGGCATAAACACTTTCGTGTTAAAAACATCTTTCTTTTATGATGCCCAGTCAGTATTAGAAAATGTCAGGCCCCCACAAGAACAAATTAATATAATGATAAGGACACATCAGCTAAAGAAATTGGGACTCTTCCCCATTTTTTACTCAAAAAGCACACAGCTGTAAACTCAGGATGTCAGAGGCAGATCAGGTATTGCACTTAGTACATCACATTGCTCAGTGTCAAAATATCACAAATGTGTGGCAAGTCAGTCTGAACACATGGCTTCATGACAGGTACTTGATGGAAATCACTAGGCACATCCGGAAGCAAGGGCGTTCGCAGAAATTTTTCCAGGGGGGGGGGGGGGGTGTTCACTACCGTGACTTGACCGGCAAGGTTAGTCAATAACATGTAATAACGTGCAAAGTTGGCTGGCAATCCTGAAGGCCGTTTCACACGGATATGCGGACCTTTTTTTGTGCTAACCACGTGTGCAGCTTATTGCTACTGCATAGAAAGATATTATCCGAAATTCCAGGGGGGGGGGGGCAGCCGCCCCCCCCCCCCTTGCACCCCTCTCCGGACGCCCATGTCCGGAAGTCTGCATAGAACACTACAAATAGCATACAACACGAAAGTTGTGCCATTAGCAGCATGGGGGCAGCGTTTCACGTCAAGATATTTAGCACAATAGCCCTAGTGTCGGTTTCTTGAGATGCCGACAACACAGACGCTCAAAAAGGTTAACTGCTTTACAAACTCTGACCTTTTGTTTTTGAAAGTTTCCAAGGGAAAGAGAAAAATGTCAATCTCTTGACATCCATCTTTTTTCATACTAAAACCTGTCAGTCAGCCCATCAAAAAGAAGAAAGTAATAATTTAGTTGGTGTAGCCTTTGTTTCTAAACATCTAGGGCAAATACCATCTGCAATAAATAGCAGAAAAGATCATTTCAGTATTTGTTATTATACCTATAGGACGGTGTGAAAAGATGAAAACTCGATAACACCGTACGGCGACAGAGAGCGAGCCTGCTATATTTAACCAGGCACAAGAGACGCGCCACTAGCCCACAGCCACTATAGTCCTCCATAAAGAAAGCGACAGAATCCCAATAAAGAAGGGCGTACGGCAGGGAGACACGATCTCTCCAATGTTATTCACCGCGTGTTTACAGGAGCTTTTCAGGGCCCTAGATAGGGCAGAGTTAGGGATAAGAGTTAATGGAGAGTATCTCTGTAACCTACGATTCGCTGATGACATTGCATTGATGAGTAACGCTGGAGACGAATTACAGCTCATGATTAATGAACTGGATACGGAAAGTAGAAGAGTAGGTCTGAAAATTAATATGCATAAAACTAAAGTAATGTGGAACAATCTTGGCAGAGAACAGCGCTTTGCGATAGGTGGCGAAACACTGGAAGTTGTAAAGGAGTACGTCTACTTAGGACAGGTAGTAACCGCGGAGCCGAACCATGAGAGTGAAATAACTAGAAGAATAAGGATGGGTTGGGGGCTTATTTGGCAAGCATTATCAAATCATGAATGGTAATCTACCACTATCCCTCAAGAGGAAGGTATATAACAGCTGCATCTTACCGGTACTTACCTACGGAGCAGAAACCTGGAGACTTACAAAGAGGGTTCAACTTAAATTGAGGACGACGCAGCGAGCGATGCAAAGGAAAATGATAGGTGTAACCTTAAGAGACAAGAAGAGAGCAGAGTGGGTCAGGGAACAAACGGGGGTTAAGGACATCATAGCTGAAATCAAGAAGAAATGGATATGGGCCGGGCACGTAGCACGTCGGCAGGATAACCGGTGGTCATTAAGGGTAACTGACTGGATTCTAAGAGATGGCAAACGCGTGAGGGGGAGACAGAAAATTAGGTGGGTAGATGAGATTAAGAAGTTTGCAGGTATAACGTGGCAGCAGAAAGCACAGGACCGGGTTGATTGGCGGAACATGGCAGAGGCCTTTGCCCTGCAGTGGGCGTAGACAGGCTGATGATGATGATGATGATGATGAGACGCGCAAGAGAACCTCTTAGTTCTGCTAAGAGCTGCAGGCTTTACTGAGAAAGGAGGAGGTTAACAGAGTAGGGGACACATAAATCACAAGTCCGAAAGCGCCTCGAGATAGTCAAGGCAGCACTGAGAAAAAATGCCGAACTCCTCATCATGAAACGCGTCTTTGACCCTCATGCCCTCAGAAATTCGCAACTAACAGAAAAGCGTGCCCAGCCTCTCGTTACATGTAGCTAGTACTGTGGAAGGAACCATGAACCAGTACGCTGTCGCTGCAAAGATTCTCTCATCCACAAACTTCAGTGACATAATAAAACAGATGACACATGCCGTAACTTCCAACAATGCAGTTTTAAAATTGGGTGCGCGAAGCTCTGCGTTCGTTCATCGCCATTGCAAAACTGGCTAGTCCGCATGCGTCGTACGCCTTCCTCTTGCGTACTCACGTTAAGTGGCGGAAATAGCGTATGCGCTCAACGAACGCTATCTTTGCGTACCCTATTATAAAACTGCTTCTTACGCGGCACACATAGCTTAAGCTAATGTGTATCTTGAAACTACCTCATCAAGCGGCCAAGAAAAGACAGTCATTTTACTGAAATTAGGTTAACAAATATAAATATGGTTTTCGCCGATGTTCGTTCGAGCATGAACGGAAACCACGACGTGCATTTACGTTTAGACAGCTTTATCATGTATGCAGAATAAATTCCGCAGTAACGTACTGCTGAAACATGTCGCACATGCAGCCCGTGATGCAATGGAACACGCTTTTTCATTTGCCATAGTTCTGAAATACTGAGCGCAAATGCAGTAAAAATGAACTTACCTTCAAAAATGACAGAAGCCCATGGTTTACAGTATCCGCAAATCCACAGAAAACTGATCGCACATCAAAGTAACCACGCCCGTCCCTCGAGCATAGAAGAAAGGAAGTTGCGAGAGCGTCCCGCGCGCAAGCTGATGAGTGAATTTTTCCGCAGAGAATCTTACGGGACTCTAACCGTCAGTCAGCGTAACAGTCGCTCCACAGAGACATACTTGCATTCGGGTCCACAAGTTTAACACGCAGCGAAGTAATTTCTTCACAGCTGCGTTTATAGCCTCCACGAACCACGACACAAGCACGAAATATAGCAAAAGAGTGCATGACCGGTGAGCTCGACCGCCCATGCGAAATCGGCGAACTTTACTGACATTGCAGAAGCAACGGCCGCGCGGATGGATACAGTCAGCGCTAAGGCCTTCGTGCGGAAGTTAGACGGTTATCGCTGCGAGTAAATTACAGCAAATGACGTAAAGTTCACTGGTTAACGAACTTTGAAGTCTTCATTATTGCTGATGCAATGTAGACACCCTACGGATTTATCGTTTTGCGCGCTACTTTCTTTATCGCAATGAGAGATGGCGTGCGCAGGCTCGAGTTCAAATTTCAATTTGCGGTGGTTCATGCATGCACATGCATGCATGGGCCAAGTGGCGCGCGGTCCGCTGCTGGGCGACAAAACGTCTTATAAAGTGCGTCTTCTAGACGTCACAAACAAGACGTTTTTAAAACGTCGAAATTGGTTTAGGATCGAACAAACGCTTGAAATATACGTTCCAGACCAAAATGGTTTTAAAAAATACGTTTTCTAGACGTTATCAAAAACGGATATAATACGGATTTTCTGTGACGTTTCTAAAACGTCGAAATTGGTTTAGAATCGAACAAACGTCTTCAAATATACGCAGACCAAAATGGTCTTAACAAATGCGTTTTCTAGACGTTATCAAAAACGGATATAATACGGATTTTCTGTGACGTTTTTAGAACGTCGAAATTGGTTTAGAATCGAACAAACGTCTTCAAATATAGGTTCCAGACCAAAATGGTCTTAAAAAATGCGTTTTGTAGACGTTATCAAAAACGGATATAATACGCATTTTTTATGACGTTTTTAAAACGTCGAAATTGGTTTAGAATCCGTTTTATCCGTTTCATCCCTAAAAAAAAAAAACGTTTTCTAGACCATGTGTGCTACCTGGGGCGTGTGCAGGGTTCTTAATAAGTTTCACTGCAGGGCCGCCTCCCCCCACCATTGGTCGAATCCGGACAAAAAGAGAAAAAATAAGACAAGTTTTGCAATGGATGCAGAATGATAATGAAGCGATGACGAACTTCTCACACCCAGGTAGCACACATGGTCTAGAAAACGTTTTTTTTAGGGATAAATGGGATAAAACGGATTCTAAACCAATTTTGACGTTTTAAAAACGTCACAGAAAATCCGTATTATATACGTTTTTGATAACGTCTAGAAAACGCATTTTTTAAGACCATTTTGGTCTGAAACGTATATTTCATGACGTTTGTTCGATTCTAAACCAATTTCGACGTTTTAAAAACGTCACAGAAAATCCGTATTATATCCGTTTTTCATAACGTCTAAAAAGGCGTTTTTTGGGACCATTTTGGTATGGAACGTATATTTCAAGACGTTTGTTCGATCCTAAACCAATTTCGACGTTTCAAAAACGTCTTGTTCGTGACGTCTAGAAGACGCACTTTATAAGACGTTTTGTCGCCCAGCAGCGGACTGCGCGCCACTTGGCCCATGGATGCATGGGCATGCATGAACCACCACGAATTGAAATTTGAACTCGGGCCTGCGCACGCCATCTCTCATTGCGATAAAGAAAGTAACGCGCAAAAGGATAAAGGCGTATTGTGTCTACATTGCATCAGCAATAATGAAGACTTCAAAGTTCGTTAACCAGTAAACTTTACGTAATTTACTGTAATTTACTCGTAGCGATAACCGTCTAACACCGCACGAAGGCCTTAGCGCTGACTGTATCTATCCGCGCGGCCGTTGCTTCTGCAATGTCAGTTAAACTCGCCGATTTCGCATGGGCGGTCGAGCTCACCGGTCATGCACTCTTTTGCTATATTTCGTGCTTGTGTCGTGGTTCGTGGAGGAAACGCAGCTGTGAAGAAACTATACTTCGCTGCGTGTTAAACTTGTGGACCCGAATGCAAGTATGTCTGTGTGGAGCGACTGTTACGCTGACTGACGGTTAGAGTCCCGTAAGATTCTCTGCAGAAAACTTCACTCATCAGCCTGCGCGCGGGACGCTCTCGCAACTTCCTTTCTTCTATGCTCGAGGGACGGGCGTGGTTACTTTGATGTGCCATTAGTTTTCTGTGGATTTGCGGATACTGTAAACCACGGGCTTCTGTATTTTTGAAGGTAAGTTCATTTTTACTGCATTTGCGCTCAGTATTTGAGAACTATGGCAAATGAAAAGCGTGTTTCATTGCATCACGGGCTGCATGTGTGACATGTTTCAGCAGTACGTTACTGCTGAATTTATTCAGCATACATGATAAAGCTGTCTAAACCTAAATGCACGTCATGTTTCCGTTCATGCTCGAACGAACATGAGCGAAAACCATATTTGTATTTGTTAACCTAATTTCAGTAAAATGACTGTCTTTTCTTGGCCGCTTGATGAGGTAGTTTCAAGATACACATTAGCTTAAGCTGCGTGTGCCGCGTAAGAAGCAGTTTTAGAATAGGGTACGCAAAAATAGCGTTCGTTGGGCGCCTTTGCTATTTCCGCCACTTAACGTGAGTACGCAAGAGGATGGCGTACGACACATGCGGAGTAGCCAGTTTTACAAAGTGATACGCAGATAGCGTTTGTTGCGTACGTAGCGTATAATGCATGCGCAATGGTGATGAACGAACGCAAAGCTTCACGCACCCAATTTTAAAACTGCATTGTTGGAAGTTACGGCATGTGCCATCTGTTTTATTGTGTCACTGAAGTTTGTGGATGAGAGAATCTTTGCAGCGACATCGTACTGGTTCATGGTTTCTTCCACATTACTAGCTGCATGTAACGAGAGGCTGGTCACGCTTTTCCATTAGTTGCGAATTTCTGAGGGCATGAGAGTCAAAGACGCGTTTCACGGGGAGGAGTTCGGCATTTTTTCTCAGTGCTGCCTTGACTATCTCGATGCGCTTTCGGAATTGTGATTTATGTGTCCCCTACTCTGTTAACCTCCTCCTTTCTCAGTAAAGCCCGCAGCTCTTAGCAGAACCAAGAGGTTCTCTTGCGCGTCTTTTGTGCCTGGTTAAATATAGCAGGCTTGCTCTCTGTCGCCGTACGGTGTTATCGAGTTTTCATCTTTTCACACTGTCCTATTTTAGGTATAATAGCAAATAATGAAATGATCTTTTCTCTTATTTATTGCAGATGGTACTTGCCCTAGATGTTTAGAAACAAAGACTACACCAACTAAATTATTACTTTCTTCTTTTTGATGGGCTGACCGGCAGGTTTTAGTGTGAAAGAAGATGGATGTCAAGAGATTGATATTTTCCTCTTTTCTTGGAAACTTTCAAAAACAAAAGGTCACAGTTTGTAAAGTAGTTAACTTTTTTGAGCGTCTTTGTTTGCCGGCATCTTCAAGAAACCGCACTAGGGCTATTGTGCTAAAATATATTTCACGTGGGACGCTGCCCCATGCTGCTAATGGCACAACAACTTTCGTGTGCATGCTATTTGTAGTGTTCTTTGCAGACTTCCGGATGTGCCTAGTGATTTCCATCAAGTACCTGTTATGAAGCCATGTGTTCAGACTGACTTGCCACACATTGTGATATTTTGACACTGAGCAATGTGATGTACTAAGTGCAATACCCTGATCTGCCTCTGACAATCCTGAGTTTACAGCTGTGTGCTTATTGAGTAAAAAATGGGGAAGAGTCCCAATTTCTTTAGCTGATGTGTCTTATCATAATATTAATTTGTTCTTTTAGCCTGACATTTTCTAATACTGGGCATCATAAAAGAAAGATGTTTTTTTTTTTATCAGGCTGGTATTTTAATATTGCTAATTTTTATTTATTCATTTAAGTAAGTGGCTCATTCATTGTAATTTTTGTGGTCGTTTCGATTAGTTTTCTGTTCATACATTTTGTTTTCGCGCTACAGTTGGTTTAGTTGTACTTTTATTGCGATAGCAATTATATTGACAGTCTCGGCTGAATTTTGCCGTCGCCGTCGTCCGTCATGCACCGTATATGTATAAGTATGTATGTATATATATATATATATATATATATATATATATATATATAAGCCCCAAAGAAAAATAATTCAGAAAAATGCTTCCGAAGCGCGGAATCGAACCAGGGACCTCTTGCTCCGCAGCGAGTGGCGCTATCCACTACGCCACGAACCGCAGATCCTCCACGTAGCTAACGGCGAGCGTTATATACACACCATTTACCGCTGGACGGACTCAGAGACGCTAGGCGCTTATAAGCGTTTCTTCATTACCAGCGAGATGGCGTTAGGAGCGCGACGGGTGGATTTAAAAGTGGTCGGCGAGCGCGCTCGCTTCTTGTTGTGTTTGCGCAGGGAGAACCTTGCCCTTCCGTTGTCTGCTCGCGCGGTTTTCTCGTGCTGAGGGGAAGAGGGATGTTTCACGCTTTCACCGTGATGTCCGCGCTCATGTTACGGAGCGTACGAAAGTCACTCGAGCTCAAGGGACGCCGCTAAACGAACAAACAGAAGATGAGCGCGAACTATCAAGTGTCACAGCTCGACACTTGAAGCACTCTAGTTTCCTTCGCTGCTTGGCCGCCTTTGCAACAGGAGCGCTGTTCAAACTGAGAGTATCCATTGGCGAGACTCACTTCGTATAGCATTAGTTTCTTGCTATCGCATTCATTGCTTCGCCCTTGTGGCGAAGCTGTGACTTTTTTGTTATATGTCGCTGTAATTTGCAGTGTTCATATTTTGTGCTAGCCATGACACATTTAAGCTTAACTGTGTGCTCTCTAGGGATGTCACACCATAATTTCTGTGATAAGTTTTGTACGCTGCATTTCAAAACCTGAAACCGTTACTTCTTTAGTGGGAGCCGTTTGAAACACGTATGCTGCATCCACAAATATTGTTAGCAAACGTCTAAAATGGCGCCTTTTGTTCCCAACGTCTATCTTACTTGTGTAATGATGCCAGAGCTTTTTTACAACATTTTTTTCAGTGAGAAATGTTCCAACAGAGGCATGTTGTAAGAACGTTCCTAAAAGTTTCATTTTGTGAGCAATGCACATCACCAACAGTGATTTTGCAAGCAATTTACGTTCTTTTTTCATTACGCATTCTTGGCTAGGTGGGCCAAATATTATTTTGCAGTTTTGTTTTGTTATTAGTGATTTCAACACATTGGAGTCGATTTCCACTAACTGTGGTCTTAAGTAGCGCTACTGAACGATTGTTTTGAAACGAGATACACACCAGGTGCTTGATGCATGCCTCCTTTCCTGCTTAGAATGCTGTGTTGGAGCAAGATGGCGAGTTGGGCCTGTTGGTTTACGTTCATGTTTGGAAAATTAGGTTGAAGCACACTGAAAAAAAAAAACGTGGACAGTAGAAGTGGACAGGAGTAAGCGCTGTCCTGTCCACTTCTACTGTCCACGTCTTTTTGTTGTGTTGCTGTGTTGGCTGCGGCTCGGTGTAGTGTCTTCTAACTCATTCACCTATCGGATTGGTAGGGCAGATTCATCAATGTGCGATAAATGCAACTGCATAGAGACTATCGATCATCGTTTGTGCCGCTGTATGCTATTTCAAACACATCGCCGGACTCTCCAGTGTACCTTCAGGAGACGTGACGGTCGGCCTTTTACCGAAGGAAAGATCTTGGGAGTCTGTCTTCATAGCACATCAGCCGAGAAAACGACACGAGCCCTCCTGCAGTACTTCAAGGCACCACATTGAGTGACCACCTGTGATACACTCCTCTGTGTGTGTGTTGTGAAATGTCTCTTTCTCTCTATTTTTACTCCCTCATTCTCCTCCCATGTGCAGGGTAGCAAATTGGACGCTAGTTAACCTCCCTGCCTATCCTCTGTTCATTCTCTCTCTCTCTCTCCTTCCTACAAGAAAAAAGTTCAGCGGAAGATGAAGCGTTGAGGAAACGTTTCATCGTGAACGCTTGTCTTCGTCAGGGCCCTGACGGCAGGGGCGTAGCCAAGGGCGGGGGGGGGGGGGGTTCAACCCCCTCCCCCCCCGAAAAAATTTTCAATTTTGCTCGCATTTACATACACGCACACATACAAACGCACGCACGAACATACATAAAGTATGGTTGAACCCCCCTCCCCCGAAAAAAATTTCTGGTTACGCCCCTGCCTGACGGAAACTAGTCCCCTTGTTGAGTCGTTGGCTTCAGCGACATTCCCTTTTCGACAATTTCTCTTCACTTCATCTTTGCGTTTGATTAAGTAAAGCTAATGAGTCTACGCCTACATATTGCAGAATGGCTGTGTCAGATCCTTAATTTTGTCATATTGCACTGTTAGTCGTTTGACAACAATTTTGCGAATGATGAATCGTGCAACAAAAAGCGTTCTTGAAGGTTGGATACTATATAGCTGCATTTTAATTACCGCGATATTTTGCATTCTTTTGCCGCTTCTGAATAATATTATATAGTCGCATGCTATATCGCATTTCGTGGTTTTTACGTTTCTATGCTGTACAGGAATCGTTGCTGTTTTACATAATAAATTATGACATGACCACTTTTGTCTGTGAATCTACTGAGCTCTCACTCTGTAATAGTAATTACAGAATAAAGTAACTGTAATTACTATAACAGAGGGGGCTTCCTGAAAACGTGCACTATAATTGCATGTGCAAGAACAAAACAGCTAAAAGAAAAGAGATCCTGCATGGCGTCTCAAAAACGTTTAGAAAACGTCTTTTCAAAGGCGATGCAATGGGATATTTTTATTTTTAAAATGGAATTTTTTGCGACGTTTTTAAAACGTTTTCTAGATCGTCTTAAAAAACGTTTAGAAAACGCCTTTTTAAAGACGATGGAATGGGATATTTTTATCTGTTTTAAAAATGAGATTTTTTGCGACGTTTTTAAAACGTTTTTAAAACGTTTTCTAGAACGTCTTAAAAACGTTTTTTAGATCGTCTTAAAAACGTTTTCTAGATGGTCTTAAAAACGGATTCTAGCCGGACATTAGACGAGATATAAAACGTTTTCTAGACCTTTAGCTTCTATTCCGTGACGTTTTCTAAACGTTTTTATCGTCTCGGATAAACGTTTATAAAACGTCAATTATCCGTTTTGTGCTACCTGGGCAATGGCATGCCTTGGTCCCCGGCGTTCCTGGGGGTAAAGATGTGAAGTAAACCGCAAACGCATATTGGCGTAAATCGCCGTGGGGGAGGGGGCTCCTAACCCTCCTTGTGGTCAGGCTGGAGGGGACACCCCTTGCAGGTGTCCCCCCCTTGAGATTTGTCTCTCAAACACCATATATCTGATTTGCTTGACAGTTAAGTATAGCGCATTCAGCTTTTTTTTAATGGCTGTTTATATTGGAATGTGTCCCGGTGTTCAATAACCCTCAGCTGTGTGAGACTATTGAAATCGCAACTGCCGATCGACCGGTGGGCCCCCTTGCTAGCCTTTTTCTTTATTTTACTCAAAGCATGATTTTAATAATGGCCACCACGGCAAGATGTGTGTCCCCCCTTGCAATTTTTTCGGATTCACACCACTGAATTCAGGAGTCCTCGGCCCCACCAGTGGTACACTGTACCACTGGCGTAGCCGGTGGCGGGGGGGGGGGGGGGGTGAACGGTTCAAGCCCCCCCCCCCCCGAAAATGTTCAATTTCGCAGCATGTGAATATATGCACATACATACAAACACACGCAAGAACATACTGTTACGGGGAAAATACAATACTGAATCAGTATCAAGCCACAGCACAGCTCACAACACAACGTCGACTTCACCTCTTTTTCAGCTCCCTTTTCAGGGTATAGCCCACTATGCCCTCTTAGCGTAGGTAAAACCACGCAACACAACCCCCGGCGGCAAAAGCGCCGACCCGGCGCGTCTATGGGACCACAGCAGAAGGTGGGTGGTAACGCTTGAGCCTGGATACGTGGACGACGTCACGGGATAACAGAGGAGAAGAGTTTGTAGGATTAGCCGGGACAATTTCGTATGTAACGTCTGTCACTTGTCGAAGCACGCGGCATGGCCCCGTGTATCGAGAAAGTAGCTTCTCAGAGAGGCCGGCACGTCGCGTTGGGGACCAGAGAAGAACGAGGGAACCCGTTGGAAAACGTTCGTCACGATGCCGCTCGTCGTAACGGTGCTTCTGTGTTTCTTGAGAAGCCGTCAATCTGTGGCGGGCAAGCTGACGGGCGTGGTCAGCGCGGGCAATAGCGTCGCGTGCGTATTCCGTGGTCGACTCTGCAGCAGCCGGAAGGAAGGTATCCAATGGCAACGTTGGTTCGCGTCCAAACAAAAGGTAAAACGATGAGTATCCAGCGGTGTCGTGCCGGGAGGAATTGTACGCGAACGTCACGTAGGGCAGTGCAAGGCAGTGGCGTAACTAGGGTGGGGCAGGGGGGTACAAGTGCCCCGGGCGCCACATGGGAGGGGGCGCCGAGCCGAGTCCGCCCGACATGCGCTCGGGGACTTCCTGAGGACACAAACGGGGCGCTAGGGCCCTGCGCCTCGTGGAAAGGTCGCCCCTACAGGGGCGACCTTTCTCGCCTTCTCCCCTGGCACCAACCGTGAGGCTAGAGACTCCTTTTTAAATGGTGCTCCTTTCCTTCAACAAACGAAACACAATCTTCTGGAAGCCTGTGGCTTCCGACGTTCAATTTCTCGGCGCTTTGTCTGCGTAAGCAGCACTGCCTTTTTTCGTCTGGTCCAGCGTATCTTCTGTCTTGAAATTGTTCTCGAGGAGGTGGTGGCTTGCGCTATATTCTGTAGCCTTTGCATTATTAGCACGTCTCTGCGCCACAACTTCGGGATGCCTCTCCTTCTCCCCCCCCCCCCCCCCCTTTTTTTTTTGCTCATATCCAAGCCCATGAAAAGCAATAAGATAAAAAGGTCGGTGGAAGCTCGTTTCCATGTGAGCATTATTTTAACCATGAACGTACATATCCAGGGCCGTTGACAAATACTTTTTTTTCTGGGGTTCTGATTTCCCTTTATTGTGTGATCTGGCGTATTTTTGTATGTGTGTGCATATACATACATATACAAAATGTAATAATATCGGGGCGGTGGGAGGTTGAACCTTCCAAACCTCCTTCGAGCTTCGCCACGGAACTTGTCGCTTGAAATGTTCATTTACTCCTGGCTCGACCCAAACCACCTTGGTTCTTCCACTCGCAATAACCGTACTGAAAATCTGAAAGGTAAAGCGCTGCCCACGGTCTTGTTGCTTAAGGGTTGCCATCGAGCAGCTCTTTACCAACTCATCAGACATGTCAGTCTCCAAGCTTACGGCGAGCTTTCATGGGCAGACGTCGGGATGAAATAACGGGCTTTCCTGCAAGGTTTCTTTCTTGTCTTTTTCAAATCAGAAACTCGTTCACAGACTGCTTTCTGCCATTAAAGTGCGTCGCCCCGCCTCATTTTGATCTGTGTATCGGTACCTTCCCCACGACATTTTCCCAGATCAGCGTACGTAGGATGGGGTTGACTATGAGGAATAACGTCCCCGAAGTAATTTTTTAGAAGTCTTCGAGGTGTGGGCGTCTTCACGTGAAGAGGGAGGTGTCACGTGTGAACTCATTGTCGCTCAACAAATTGACATTTGCGTTCCTAGTCTGCAGACAAAGTCGCCTTCTCGGAAGTGCGTGCTGCAAACACGTGCGTGGGACTTCGGCTCATTGCCCCTTCTAAGCTAGCTTTATCAGCCATGCGTCGTGATGTTCGTTATCCTTGAAGTAAAACCGTAAATGTGAAATTACAACTTACTCTTTTTGCATCCATGGTGCACTAATTGTGTCACACAGCATAACCGAAAGCATTGGTCGCGCTTTCCAAGCTCTTGTTGTTTCTAGGTGCCAGTGCACATGAACTGGTTGTGAAACGAGGCTGATTGAAGGGGGAAACTCAAAGAAAAATAACGTGCTAGGGCCACCGGCTTCCCGTCTTTAGAGCAAGGTTCCGTGAAGCAAGGTGACATCACGTGATCGTGATGTCGTATCATGTCGACTGCAGCGTCCGTGTCTCCAGTGGTGGGCCTCGTGCACAATAGCACGAAAGAGATACAGGAAGTAGAACTGCAATATGGCAAATTATCCTATTACGATCACATTCGTGCCATTATTACTGTAAACTGAGCTTTAACGTGCGAGAAAATTGCGAAAAACTGAAGGATATTCATGTACTAACGCCCCTACACGTTTCTCGTAGTGATCACAAACGAAGTCCGGCCGTGATTTGCCGAGAGCTAGTTCATCTTGATATATTTCTCATTCGTTTCGTTTTGTTATTTTGCTTCTGCCGGTGAACGCGGTGGCAATAACAGCAGCCAGGTGTAGTCTGACCCCAGTGATGTGGACGTAGTTTATATACGAGTGAGCCTCGCAGCAATTCTGCGTCGGATTTCACACGTGTTCTGCCGCTGTCCCGC